>NW_027012239.1:147500-162013 GCF_036934945.1 Oncorhynchus masou masou
CAGTTAACCCACTGTTCCCCTGAACAAGGCAGTTAACCCACTGTTCCCTTGAACAGGCAGTTAACCCACTGTTCCCCTGAACAGGCAGTTAACCCACTGTTCCCCTGAACAAGGCAGTTAACCCACTGTCCCCCTGAACAAGGCAGTTAACCCACTGTTCCCCTGAACAGGCAGTTAACCCACTGTTCCCCTGAACAGGCAATTAACCCACTGTTCCCTTGAACAAGGCAGTTAACCCACTGTTCCCTGAACAAGGCAGTTAACCCACTGTTCCCCTGAACAAGCCAGTTAACCCACTGTTCCCCTGAACAAGCATGTTAACCCACTGTTCCCCTGAACAAGGCAGTTAACCCACAGTTCCCCTGAACAAGGCAGTTAACCCACTGTTCCCCTGAACAAGGCAGTTAACCCACTGTTCCCCTGAACAAGGCAGTTTACCCACTGTTCCCCTGAACAAGGCAGTTAACCCACTGTTCCCCTGAACAAGGCAGTTAACCCACTGTTCCCCTGAACAAGGCAGTTTACCCACTGTTCCCCTGAACAAGGCAGTTAACCCACTGTTCCCCTGAACATGGCAGTTAACCCACTGTCCCCCTGAACATGGCAGTTAACCCACTGTTCCCCTGAACAAGGCAGTTAACCCACTGTTCCCCTGAACATGGCAGTTAACCCACTGTTCCCTTGAAGAAGGCAGTTAACCCACTGTTCCCTGAACAAGGCAGTTAACCCACTGTTCCCCTGAACAAGGCAGTTAACCCACTGTTCACCTGAACAGGCAATTAACCCACTGTGCCCCTGAACAAGGCAGTTAACCCACTGTTCCCTTGAACAAGGCAGTTAACCCACTGTTCCCCTGAACAAGGCTGTTAACCCACTGTTCCCCTGAACAAGGTAGTTGACCCACTGGTTACCTGAACAAGGCAGTTAACCCACTGTCCCCTGAACAGGCAGTTAACCCACTGTTCCCCTGAACAAGGCAGTTAACCCACTGTTCCCCTGAACAAGGCAGTTAACCCACTGTTCCCCTGAACAAGGCAGTTAACCCACTGTTCCCCTGAACAAGGCAGTTAACCCACTGTTCCCCTGAACAAGGCAGTTAACCCACTGTTCCCCTGAATAAGGCAGTTAAACCCACTGTTCCCCTGAGCAAGGCAGTTAAACCCACTGTTACCCTGAACATGGCAGTTACCCACTGTTCCCCTGAACAAGGCAGTTAACCCACTGTTCCCCTGAACAAGGCAGTTAACCCACTGTTCCCCTGAACAAGGCAGTTGACCCACTCTTCCCTGAACAAGGCAGTTAACCCACTGTCCCCCTGAACAGGCAGTTAACTCACTGTTCCCCTGAACAAGGCAGTTAAACCCACTGTTACCCTGAGCAAGGCAGTTAACCCACTGTTCCCCTGAACAAGGCAGTTAAACCCACTGTTCCCCTGAGCAAGGCAGTTAAACCCACTGTTACCCTGAACAAGGCAGTTTACCCACTGTTCCCCTGAACAAGGCAGTTAACCCACTGTTCCCCTGAACAAGGCAGTTAACCCACTGTTCCCCTGAACAAGGCAGTTTATCCACTGTTCCCCTGAACAAGGCAGTTAACCTACTGTTCCCCTGAACAAGGCAGTTAACCCACTGTTCCCCTGAACAAGGCAGTTGACCCACTCTTCCCCTGAACAAGGCAGTTAACCCACTGTCCCCCTGAACAGGCAGTTAACCCACTGTTCCCCTGAACAAGGTAGTTAACCCACTGTTCCCCTGAACAAGGCAGTTAACCCACTGTTCCCTTGAACAGGCAGTTAACCCACTGTTCCCCTGAACAGGCAGTTAACCCACTGTTCCCCTGAACAAGGCAGTTAACCCACTGTCCCCCTGAACAAGGCAGTTAACCCACTGTTCCCCTGAACAGGCAGTTAACCCACTGTTCCCCTGAACAGGCAATTAACCCACTGTTCCCTTGAACAAGGCAGTTAACCCACTGTTCCCCTGAACAAGGCAGTTAACCCACTGTTCCCCTGAACAAGGTACTGTTCCCTGAACAAGCCAGTTAACCCACTGTTCCCCTGAACAAGGCAGTTAACCCACTGTTCCCCTGAACAAGGCAGTTAACCCACTGTACCCCTGAACAAGGCAGTTAACCCACTGTTCCCCTGAACAAGGCAGTTTACCCACTGTTCCCCTGAACAAGGCAGTTAACCCACTGTTCCCCTGAACAAGGCAGTTAACCCACTGTTCCCCTGAACAAGGCAGTTTACCCACTGTTCCCCTGAACAAGGCAGTTAACCCACTGTTCCCCTGAACATGGCAGTTAACCCACTGTCCCCCTGAACATGGCAGTTAACCCACTGTTCCCCTGAACAAGGCAGTTAACCCACTGTTCCCCTGAACATGGCAGTTAACCCACTGTTCCCTTGAAGAAGGCAGTTAACCCACTGTTCCCCTGAACAAGGCAGTTAACCCACTGTTCCCCTGAACAAGGCAGTTAACCCACTGTTCACCTGAACAAGGCAGTTAACCCACTGTGCCCCTGAACAAGGCAGTTAACCCACTGTTCCCCTGAACAAGGCAGTTAACCCACTGTTCCCCTGAACAAGGCTGTTAACCCACTGTTCCCCTGAACAAGGTAGTTGACCCACTCTTACCCTGAACAAGGCAGTTAACCCACTGTCCCCCTGAACAGGCAGTTAACCCACTGTTCCCCTGAACAAGGCAGTTAACCCACTGTTCCCCTGAACAAGGCAGTTAACCCACTGTTCCCTGAACAAGGCAGTTAACCCACTGTTCCCCTGAACAAGGCAGTTAACCCACTGTTCCCCTGAACAAGGCAGTTAACCCACTGTTCCCCTGAATAAGGCAGTTAAACCCACTGTTCCCCTGAGCAAGGCAGTTAAACCCACTGTTACCCTGAACATGGCAGTTTACCCACTGTTCCCCTGAACAAGGCAGTTAACCCACTGTTCCCCTGAACAAGGCAGTTAACCCACTGTTCCCCTGAACAAGGCAGTTGACCCACTCTTCCCCTGAACAAGGCAGTTAACCCACTGTCCCCTGAACAGGCAGTTAACTCACTGTTCCCCTGAACAAGGCAGTTAAACCCACTGTTACCCTGAACAAGGCAGTTAACCCACTGTTCCCTGAACAAGGCAGTTAAACCCACTGTTCCCCTGAGCAAGGCAGTTAAACCCACTGTTACCCTGAACAAGGCAGTTTACCCACTGTTCCCTGAACAAGGCAGTTAACCCACTGTTCCCCTGAACAAGGCAGTTAACCCACTGTTCCCCTGAACAAGGCAGTTTATCCACTGTTCCCCTGAACAAGGCAGTTAACCTACTGTTCCCCTGAACAAGGCAGTTAACCCACTGTTCCCCTGAACAAGGCAGTTGACCCACTCTTCCCCTGAACAAGGCAGTTAACCCACTGTCCCCCTGAACAGGCAGTTAACCCACTGTTCCCCTGAACAAGGTAGTTAACCCACTGTTCCCCTGAACAAGGCAGTTAACCCACTGTTCCCTGAACAAGGCAGTTAACCCACTGTCCCCTGAACAGGCAGTTAACCCACTGTTCCCCTGAACAAGGCAGTTAACCCATTGTACCCCTGAACAAGGCAGTTAACCCACTGTTCCCCTGAACAAGGTAGTTAACCCACTGTTCCCCTGAACAAGGCAGTTAACCCACTGTTCCCCTGAACAAGGCAGTTAACCCACTGTCCCCCTGAACAGGCAGTTAACCCACTGTTCCCCTGAACAAGGCAGTTAACCCATTGTACCCCTGAACAAGGCAGTTAACCCACTGTTCCCCTGAACAAGGCAGTTAACCCACTGTTCCCCTGAACAAGGCAGTTAACCCACTGTTCCCCTGAACAAGGCAGTTAACCCACTGTTCCCCTGAACAAGGTAGTTGACCCACTTTTCCCCTGAATAAGGCAGTTAAACCCACTGTTACCTTGAACAAGGCAGTTTACCCACTGTTCCCCTGAACAAGACAGTTAACCCACTGTTCCCCTGAACAAGGCAGTTAACCCACTGTTCCCAGGTAGGCCATCACTGAAAATAAGAATTTGTTCTTCACTGACTTGTCTGGTTAAATAAGTTGATATTTGTTACGTCAAAAGGCTTGGTCTTCACCATCACCAGAAACACTCTGATGGAAAGTTCTGTTTTTGGAACTCAAAGTTACCTTCTTCAGATCAGACAGAGCAGCACCCACTGGACAGTCCTGCTGACGTTTACATTTCACATTTTAGTAATTTAGCTATGATTCCAGAGTGACTTTCAATTAGTACATACATCTTAAGACAGCTAGGTGACACAACAACATATCACAATCGTATCAAATACATTTTTCCCTCAGCAGAGTACTGATCAGCAAAGTCAGTCCTCGTGGGAAAAGAGAAGTGGCGAGGAGCCCGACGTGAGAGCTATTTAAAACATAAATAATAATAATTAAGAGGTAGGCGTTCAGATGTTTCCGGGAAGCTGGCAGGTTCTCTGCTGTCCTAGCTTCAGAGGGAAGCTGGCATGTTCTCTGCTGTCCTAGCTTCAGGGGGAAGCTGGTTCACACCATTGGGGTGCCAGGACAGAGAAGAGCTTGGACTGGACTGAGCGGGGTCTGCCCTCCTGTAGGGGTGGGAGGACCAAGAGAATAGAGGTAGAGGGGTGTAGGGGTGGGAGGACCAAGAGATTAGAGGTAGAGGGGTGTAGGGGTGGGAGGACCAAGAGATTAGAGGTAGAGGGGTGGAGGGCTAGGGGGGTGGGAGGACCAAGAGATTAGAGGTAGAGGGGGAGGGCTGTAGGGGTGGGAGGACCAAGAGATTAGAGGTAGAGGAATGGACTGCTCAGGTTGGGGTGTAAGGGTGGGAGGACCAAGAGATTAGAGGTGGAGGAATGGAGGGCTTCAGTTTGGGGTGTAGGGGTGGGAGGACCAAGAGATTAGAGGTAGAGGAATGGGGGGCTCAGGTTGGGGTGTAGGGGTGGGAGGACTAAGAGATTAGAGGTGGAGGAATGGACTGCTCAGGTTGGGGTGTAGGGGTGGGAGGACCAAGAGATTAGAGGTAGAGGAATGGACAGCTCAGGTTGGGGTGTAGGGGTCGGAGGACCAAGAGATTAGAGGTAGAGGAATGGGGGGCTCAGGTTGGGGTGTAGGGATCGGAGGACCAAGAGATTAGAGGTAGAGGAATGGGGGGCTCAGGTTGGGGTGTAGGGGTGGGAGGACCAAGAGATTAGAGGTAGAGGGGTGGGGGGAAGGACTCAGGTTGGGGTGTAGGGGTGTAGGAGGACCAAGAGATTAGAGGTAGAGGAATGGGGGCTCAGGTTGGGGTGTAGGGGTGGGAGGACCAAGAGATTAGAGGTAGAGGAATGGGGGGCTCAGGTTGGGGTGTAGGGGTGGGAGGACCAAGAGATTAGAGGTAGAGGGATGGAGGGCTCTTGTAGGGGTGGGAGTACCAAAAGATTAGAGGTAGAGGGATGGAGGGCTCAGGTGGGGTGTAGGGGTGGGAGGACCAAAAGATTAGAGGTAGAGGGATGGAGGGCTTGAACATAGCCTGAAGGTAATGAGGGAAGATCCCCTTTCTGCTCCGGTTGGGGCACCATGCTCATGAATGGGATGCCAGCAGAGACCAGACTGGTAGAGGACAAGTGGGATTAGGACCTGCTCCTCTTCCTGTGTGAGGTAGGGTCACTTCCTGTGTGAGGGATGTAGGGCTTGAACATAGCCTGATGTTCCACTTTCTGTGGGTAGGGTCTCTTCCTGTGTGAGGTAGGGTCGTACTCTACGGATGTTCCACTTTCTGTGTGAGGTAGGGTCTCTTCCTGTGTGAGGTAGGGTCGTACTCTATGGATGTCCTCTTCCTGGAGAGGACAGGGTGCCTGGATGTTCCACTTTCTGTGTGAGGTAGGGTCTCTTCCTGTGTGAGGTAGGGTCTCTTCCTGTGTGAGGTAGGGTCGTACTCTATGGATGTCCATCTTCCTGTGTGAGGTAGGGTCGTACTCTATGGATGTTCCTCTTCCTGTGTGAGGTAGGGTCGTACTCTATGGATGTTCCTCTTCCTGTGTGAGGTAGGGTCGTACTCTACGGATGTTCCTCTTCCTGCGTGTGGTAGGGTCGTACTGTATGGATGTCCCTCTTCCTGTGTGAGGTAGGGTCGTACTCTACGGATGTTCCTCTTCCTGTGTGAGGCAGGGTCGTACTAAACGAATGTTCCTCTTCCTGTGTGAGGTAGGGTCGTACTCTACGGCTGTTCCTCTTCCTGTGTGAGGCAGGGTCGTACTCTACGGATGTTCCTCTTCCTGTGTGAGGTAGGGTCGTTCTCTACGGATGTTCCTCTTCCTGTGTGAGGTAGGGTCGTACTCTACGGATGTTCCTCTTCCTGTGTGAGGTAGGGTCGTACTAAACGAATGTTCCTCTTCCTGTGTGAGGTAGGGTCGTACTCTACGGATGTTCCTCTTCCTGTGTGAGGTAGGGTCGTACTCTACGGATGCTCCACTTCCTGTGTGAGGTAGGGTCGTACTCTACGCATGTTGTAAAGCATGAACCTGCAGGAGCAGGTTGTTGTCCAGTGTCAAGCCAAGGTTCTTGGCGCTCTGGGAGAGGGACACCGTGGTCAGAGACAGCCTGCTTGGTCAGAGACAGCCTGCTTGGTCAGAGACATCCTGCTTGGTCAGAGACAGCCTGCTTGGTCAGAGACAGCCTGCTTGGTCAGAGACATCCTGCTTGGTCAGAGACAGCCTGCTTGGTCAGAGACATCCTGCTTGCTCAGAGACATCCTGCTTGGTCAGAGACATCCTGCTTGCTCAGAGACATCCTGCTTGCTCAGAGACAGCCTGCTTGCTCAGAGACATTCTGCTTGGTCAGAGACATTCTGCTTGGTCAGAGACATCCTGCTTGGTCAGAGAAAACCTGCTTGGTCAGAGACATCCTGCTTGGTCAGAGACAGCCTGCTTGGTCAGAGACAGCCTGCTTGGTCAGAGACATCCTGCTTGGTCAGAGACAGCCTGCTTGGTCAGAGACAGCCTGCTTGGTCAGAGACATCCTACTTGGTCAGAGACAGCCTGCTTGGTCAGAGACAGCCTGCTTGGTCAGAGACAGCCTGCTTGGCCAGAGACATCCTGCTTGGTCAGAGACATCCTGCTTGGCCAGAGACATCCTGCTTGGTCAGAGACATCCTGCTTGGTCAGAGACATCCTGCTTGGTCAGAGACAGCCTGCTTGGTCAGAGACAGCCTGCTTGGTCAGAGACATCCTGCTCGGTCAGAGACATCCTGCTCGGTCAGAGACATCCTGCTTGGTCAGAGACAGCCTGCTCGGTCAGAGACAGCCTGCTTGGTCAGAGACATCCTGCTTGGTCAGAGACAGCCTGCTTGGTCAGAGACATCCTGCTCGGTCAGAGACATCCTGCTTGGTCAGAGACAGCCTGCTTGGTCAGAGACAGCCTGCTTGGTCAGAGACATCCTGCTTGGTCAGAGACATCCTGCTTAGTCAGAGACATTCTGCTTGGTCAGAGACAGCCTGCTTGGTCAGAGACAGCCTGCTTGGTCAGAGACAGCCTGCTTGGTCAGAGACATCCTGCTTGGTCAGAGACAGCCTGCTCGGTCATAGACATCCTGCTTGGTCAGAGACATCCTGCTTGGTCAGAGACATCCTGCTTGGTCAGAGACATCCTGCTCGGTCAGAGACATCCTGCTTGGTCAGAGACAGCCTGCTTGGTCAGAGACAGCCTGCTTGGTCAGAGACATCCTGCTTGGTCAGAGACATCCTGCTCGGTCAGAGACATCCTGCTTGGTCAGAGACAGCCTGCTTGGTTAGAGACAGCCTGCTTGGTCAGAGACATCCTGCTTGGTCAGAGACATCCTGCTTGGTCAGAGACATCCTGCTTGGTCAGAGACATCCTGCTCGGTCAGAGACAGCCTGCTTGGTCAGAGAAAGCCTGCTTCTAGAGACTTAGCGTTGATCGTTGTTCTCCTCTAGCCAGTCACCGGGTAACTGTCAACCCCTCAGCCTCGCTGACAGAGTTACGACAAACAGTAAGTACTTTCCTTTGGTTTCATTGAAAAGGCAATGTATTGTTTGCACAGCGTTAATGATTGAACACACCGGAGCGCTCTCTCTCTCTCTGTCTCTCTCTCTCTGTCTCTCTCTCTCTGTCTCTCTCTCCCTCTCACTCTCTCTCTCTCCTCTCTCCCTCTCTCTCTCGCTCTCTCGTTCTCTCTCTCTCTCTCTCTCTCTCTCTCTCTCTCTCTCTCTTGTCTGCTCTCTCTCTCTCGGCCTCTCTCTCTCTCTCTCGCTCTCTCTCTCTCTCTCTCTCTCTCTCTCTCTCTCTCTCTCTCTGTCTCTCTCTCTCTCTCTCTCGCTCTCTCTCTCTCTCTGTCTCTCTGTCTCGCTCTCTCTCTCTCTCTCTCTCGCTCTCTCTCTCTCTCTCTCTCTCTCTCTCTCTCTCTCTCCCTCTCGCTCTTTCGCTCTCTCTCTCTCTCTCTTGCTCTCTCTGTCTCTCGCTCTCTCCCTCTCACTCTCTCTCGCTCTCTCGCTCTCTCTGTCTCTGTCTCTCTGTCTCTCTCTCTCTCAGACCGTGTTCAAACACAGGTCCGCTCTCAGAGTAGTTACACGGTACATGGTTACACGACAACACCACCAGAACCATTGTCCTGTATGAGGGGTGTTCTGACAATACAGGAAATGGACCAGGGCCCAAAACATGTCCTTCTACAAGTGGTGCACTACATAGGGACTAGGGTGCCATTAGGGACAGGCCATATAGCTCTACCCTGCAACCAGAGCGTGACTGAGTTAGACCATATGTGTCCACTATGTACTGGCATCCTATATATATCCCATAATAACAGTCCCCCCTCAAACAGTGACATTAACTACTGCAGCCCTGTCAATCAAACATGAACCTCTGGAATTTAACTTGAGTTTTTTTTTCTCTCCTGACTCCAGACTCCAGGCGTATCCTATTGGTCATGAGATTGATGACACTGGGCCTCAAGTTAGGCATTCTGACAGGGGGGCCTCTGGTTAGGCATTCTGACAGGGGGCCTCTGGTTAGACATTCTGACAGGGGGCCTCTGGTTAGATATTCTGACAGGGGGCCTCTGGTTAGGCATTCTGACAGGGGGGCCTCTGGTTAGACATTCTGACAGGGGGCCTCTGGTTAGATATTCTGACAGGGGGCCTCTGGTTAGGCATTCTGACAGGGGGCCTCTGGTTAGGCATTCTGACAGGGGGCCTCTGGTTAGGCATTCTGACAGGGGGCCTCTGGTTAGACATTCTGACAGGGGGCCTCTGGTTAGACATTCTGACAGGGGGCCTCTGGTTAGGCATTCTGACAGGGGGCCTCTGGTTAGGCATTCTGACAGGGGGCCTCTGGTTAGACATTCTGACAGGGGGCCTCTGGTTAGGCATTCTGACAGGGGGCCTCTGGTTAGGCATTCTGACAGGGGGCCTCTGGTTAGGCATTCTGACAGGGGGCCAAGATGTTCAAATGCTCATAAATGACCAGCATGGTCAAATAATAAAAATCACAGGCAGAACAGTTGAAACTGGAGCAGCAGCACGACCAGGTGGACTGGGGACAGCAAGGAGTCATCACGTCAGGTAGTCCTGAGGCATGGTCCTAGGGCTCAGGTCCTCCGAGAGAGAAAGAAAGAAAGAAAGATAGAAAGAGAGAATTAGAGAGAGCATATTTGAATTCTCATAGGATACCAGATAGGACAGGAGAGGTACTACAGATAAAACAAACTGACCCCAGCCCCCCGACACATAAACTACTGCAGCATAAATACTGGAGGCTGAGACAGGAGGGGTCAGGAGACACTGTGGCCCCATCCGATGACACCCCCGGACAGAGCCAAACAGGAAGGTTATAACCCCACCCACTTTGCCAAAGCACAGCCCCCACACCACTAGAGGGATATCTTCAACCACCAACTTACCATCCTGAGACAAGGCTGAATATAGCCCACAAAGATCTCTGCCATGGCACAACCAAGGGAGGGGTTGCCAACCCAGACAGGAAGATCACGTCAGTGACTCAACCCACTCAAGTGACGCACCCCTCCTAGGGACGGTATGAAAGAGCCCTAGTAAGCCAGTGACTCAGCCCCTGTAATAGGGTTAGAGGCAGAGAATCCCAGTGGAAAGAGGGGAACCGGCCAGGCAGAGACAGCAAGGGCGGTTCGTTGCTCCAGAGCCTTTCCGTTCACCTTCACACTCCTGGGCCAGACTACACTCAATCATATGACCCACTGAAGAGATGAGTCTTCAGTAAAGACATAAAGGTTGAGACCGAGTCTGCGTCTCTCACATGGGTAGGCAGACCGTTCCATAAAAATGGAGCTCTATAGGAGAAAGCCCTGCCTCCAGCTATTTGCTTAGAAATTCTAGGGACAATTAAGAGGCCTGCGTCTTGTGACCATAGCGTACGTGTAGGTATGTACGGCAGGACCTAATCAGAGATATAGGTAGGAGCAAGCCCATGTAATGCTTTGTAGGTTAGCAGTAAAACTTTGAAATCAGCCCTTGCCTTTACAGGAACCCAGTGTAGGGAGGCTAGCACTGGAGTAATATGATCACATTTTTTGGTTGTAGTCAGGATTCTAGTGGCGGTATTTAGCACTAACTGAAGTTTATTTAGTGCTTTATCCAGGTAGCCGGAAAGTAGAGCATTGCAGTAGTCTAACCTAGAAGTGACAAAAGCATGGATTAATTTTTCTTCATCAGTTTTGGACAGAAATTTTCTGATTTTTGCAATGTTACGTAGATGGAAAAAAGCTGTCCTTGAAATGGTCTTGATATGTTCTTCAAAAGAGAGATCAGGGTCCAGAGTAACGCCGAGGTCCTTCACAGTTTTATTTGAGACGACTGTACAACCATTAAGATTAATTGTCAGATTCAACAGAAGATCTCTTTGTTTCTTGGGACCTAGAACAAGCATCTCTGTTTTGTCCGAGTTTAAAAGTAGAAAGTTTGCAGCCATCCACTTCCTTATGTCTGAAACACATGCTTCTAGCGAGGGCAATTTTGGTGCTTCATCATGTTTCATTGAAATGTACAGCCCTACAGCCCTACAGTCTTCAGCCCTACACTCCTACAGCCCAAAAGCCTTACAGCCCAACAACCATCAGCCCTACACCCTACAGCCCAACAACCCAACAGCATGCAGGCCTAATCTCTATGGCCTGGGCAGGGACAACCTACAGCCCTACATCCTACAGCCCTACAGTCTTCGGCCCTACATCCTAAAGCCCTACAGTCTTCAGCCCTACACTCCTACAGCCCAAAAGCCTTACAGCCCTACAGCCTACAGCGCAACAGCCCTACAGCCTACAGCCCGATAACCTACAGCCCTACAACCTACAGCCCAACAACCTACAACCCTTCACCTTACAGCCCGATAACCTACAGCCCTACAGCCTGCAGCCCAACAACACAACAGCATGCAGGCCTAATCTCCATGGCCTGGGCAGGGACAACCTACAGCCCTACACCCTACAGCCGATAACCTACAGCCCTACAGCCTACAGCCCAACAACCCAACACAACAGCATGCAGGCCTAATCTCCATGGCATGGGCAGGGACAACCTACAGCCCTACAGCCTACAGCCCAACAACCCAACACAACAGCATGCAGGCCTAATCTCTATGGCCTGGGCAGGGACAACCTACAGCCCTACAGCCACGGACTTCAGGATCTTAACCATTCCCAAGTCCAAAATGTCACCCCACCCCCTATATAGGGCACTACATTTGACCAGGGCCCAATGGGGCTCTGTACAGGGAATAGGGTGGCATTTGGGATGCAGGCTTAACAAGTTGATCAGTAACCTGACTGTAAAACAACTCCCCTCACAAGAAGAGGGTTTTATGGCCCCTTTGGTGTAAAGTCTGTTTTGATCAAATTCTACTTAGATGGTAATGTTTGGACCTTGACCCGGTTCTTTCCCCAGGGGGCTTGACTCTGCCTCGGCCTGGTCTTGACTCTGCCTCGGCCTGGTCTTGACTCTGCCTCGGCCCGGCCTTGACTCTGCCTCGGCCCGGCCTTGACTCTGCCTCGGCCCGGCCTTGACTCTGCCTCGGCCCGGTCTTGAAGACTGTAGGGGTGGAGGGCTGCCTCGGCCCGGTCTTGACTCTGCCTCGGCCCGGCCTTGACTCGGCCCGGTCTTGTCTCTGCCTCGGCCAGGTCTTGACTCTGCCTCGGCCCGGTCTTGTCTCTGCCTCGGCCCGGTCTTGACTCTGCCTCGGCCCGGTCTTGTCTTTGCCTCGGCCCTGTCTTGAAGACTGTAGGGGTGGAGGGCTGCCTCAGCAGGGCCTTGACTCTGCCTCAGCCGGGCCTTGACTCTGCCTCAGCCGGGCCTTGACTCTGCCGGGCCTTGACTCTAAACAGGAGGGTTTGGTATATAAAGCATTATAAAGTATAGAGAAGGTAAACAGGAAGGTTTTTAATTAATTTTTAAATATTTTTTATTTAACTAGTCTGGAGTATAGTGCACTACTTTGGGTCCCGTGGGTCCTTGGTCAAAAGTAGTGCACTATATAGGGAATAGAAAGCCATTTTGGGATTCCCAGGGTGAGAGTTGAGGCAAAGGGAAGGGAGTCATGATTGTAGGCTGATAACAAGCTGCTGAGTGGGGTCTGCATGGAAGCCACAGGCTCTGACCCCTGACCCATAGTGCCACAGACTCTGACCCCTGACCCATAGTGCCACAGACTCTGACCCCTGACCCATAGTGCCACAGACTCTGACCCCTGACCCATAGTGCCACAGACTCTGACCCCAGACCCATAGTGCCACAGACTCTGACCCCTGACCCATAGTGCCACAGACTCTGACCCCTGACCCATAGTGCCACAGACTCTGACCCCCTGACCCATAGTGCCACAGACTCTGATCCCAGACCCATAGTGCCACAGACTTTGACCCCTGACCCATAGTGCCACAGACTCTGACCCCTGGCCCATAGTGCCACAGACTCTGACCCCTGACCCATAGTGCCACAGACTCTGACCCCTGACCCATAGTGCCACAGACTCTGACCCCTGACCCATAGTGCCACAGACTCTGACCCCCTGACCCATAGTGCCACAGACTCTGATCCCAGACCCATAGTGCCACAGACTCTGACCCCTGACCCATAGTGCCACAGACTTTGACCCCTGACCCATAGTGCCACAGACTCTGACCCCTGGCCCATAGTGCCACAGACTCTGACCCCTGGCCCATAGTTCCACAGACTCTGACCCCCTGACCCATAGTGCCACAGACTCTGACCCCCTGACCCATAGTGCCACAGACTCTGACCCCAGACCCATAGTGCCACAGACTCTGACCCCTGACCCATAGTGCCACAGGCTCTGACCCCTGGCCCATAGTGCCACAGACTCTGACCCCTGACCCATAGTGCCACAGACTCTGACCACTGACCCATAGTGCCACAGACTCTGACCCCTGACCCATAGTGCCACAGACTCTGACCCCCTGACCCATAGTGCCACAGACTCTGACCCCTGGCCCATAGTGCCACAGACTCTGACCCCTGACCCATAGTGCCACAGACTCTGACCCCTGACCCATAGTGCCACGGACTCTGACCCCCTGACCCATAGTGCCACAGACTCTGACCCCTGACCCATAGTGCCACAGACTCTGACCCCTGGCCCATAGTGCCACAGACTCTGACCCCTGACCCATAGTGCCACAGACTCTGACCCCCTGACCCATAGTGCCACAGACTCTGACCCCAGACCCATAGTGCCACAGACTCTGACCCCTGACCCATAGTGCCACAGACTCTGACCCCTGACCCATAGTGCCACAGACTCTGACCCCTGACCCATAGTGCCACAGACTCTGACCCCTGACCCATAGTGCCACAGACTCTGACCCCTGACCCATAGTGCCACAGACTCTGACCCCTGACCCATAGTGCCACAGACTCTGACCCCTGACCCATAGTGCCACAGACTCTGACCCCTGACCCATAGAGTTATCTCTGCAACAGGTCAGGAGAGAGGTCTTCTTGTCTTAGACATTGATCCATTAGAGTGTTCCCCTTTTAGTCTGCAACAGGTCAGGAGAGAGGTCTTCCTGCTCACATTAGACATGTCTGTCTGTTATTGGGGGTGTTCCCTTTTTAGTCAGGTCATGGCGGTGGTCAAGGAAAACTCATCCTGTCTCATAATTCAGTCCCAGTGAGTCATGGGGATGATTAATTGATTATAACACTGTCTGTCTGTCTGTCTGATTGATCCACCACTCTGATTATAACACTGTCTGTCTGTCTGTCTGATTGATCCACCACTCTGAATATAACACTGTCTGTCTGTCTGTCTGATTGATCCACCACTCTGATTATAACACTGTCTGTCTGTCTGTCTGATTGATCCACCACTCTGAATATAACACTGTCTGTCTGATTGATCCACCACTCTGAATATAACACTGTCTGTCTGTCTGTCTGATTGATCCACCACTCTGATTATAACACTGACTGTCTAACTGCCTGTCTGTCTGATTGATCCACCACTCTG
>NW_027012239.1:167513-170013 GCF_036934945.1 Oncorhynchus masou masou
TGGCATTTTTTAAACACTTTTCAAAAATACATTATCTGAAATCGTGTTTAACTCAATGTTCAAGCTAAAACTAGTGCCGTACTGGACAGATGATAGGGACACTATGAGACGTAGTGGACAGATGATAGGGACACAATGAGATGTAGTGGACAGATGATAGGGACACTATGACACTATGAGATGTAGTGGACAGATGATAGGGACACTATGAGACGCACTGGACAGGTGATAGGGACACTATGAGATGTACTGGACAGATGATAGGGACACTATGAGACGTAGTGGACAGATGATAGGGACACTATGAGATGTACTGGACAGATGATAGGGACACTATGAGACGTAGTGGACAGATGATAGGGACACAATGAGACGTAGTGGACAGATGATAGGGACACTATGAGACGTAGTGGACAGATGATAGGGACACAATGAGATGTAGTGGACAGATGATAGGGACACTATGAGACGTAGTGGACAGATGATAGGGGCACTATGAGACGTAGTGGACAGATGATAGGGACACTATGACACTATGAGACATACTGGACAGATGATAGGGACACTATGAGATGTAGTGGACAGATGATAGGGACACTATAACACTATGAGACGTACTGGACAGATGATAGGGACACTATGAGATGTAGTGGACAGATGATAGGGACACTATGAGAAGTAGTGGACAGATGATAGGGACACTATGACACTATGAGACGTAGTGGACAGATGATAGGGACACTATGAGATGTAGTGGACAGATGATAGGGACACTATGAGAAGTAGTGGACAGATGATAGGGACACTATGAGATGTAGTGGACAGATGATAGGGACACTATGAGACGTAGTGGACAGATGATAGGGACACTATGACACTATGAGACGTAGTGGACAGATGATAGGGACACTATGAGACGTAGTGGATAGATGATAGGGACACGATGAGACGTAGTGGATAGATGATAGGGACACTATGAGACGTAGTGGACAGATGATAGGGACACTATGACACTATGAGACGTAGTGGACAGATGATAGGGACAATATGACACGATGAGACGTAGTGGACAGATGATAGGGACACTATGACACTATGAGACGTAGTGGACAGATGATAGGGACACTATAACACTATGAGATGTAGTGGACAGATGATAGGGACACTATGAGACGTAGTGGACAGATGATAGGGACACTATGAGACGTAGTGGACAGATGATAGGGACACTATGAGACGTAGTGGATAGATGATAGGGAAACTATGACACTATGAGACATACTGGACAGATGATAGGGACACTATGAGATGTACTGGACAGATGATAGGGACACTATGACACTATGAGACGTAGTGGACAGATGATAGGGACACTATGACACTATGAGACGTAGTGGACAGATGATAGGGACACTATGAGACGTAGTGGACAGATGATAGGGACACTATGAGACGTAGTGGTCAGATGATAGGGACACTATGAGACGTAGTGGACAGATGATAGGGACACTATGAGACGTAATGGACAGATGATAGGGACACTATGACACTATGAAACGTAGTGGACAGATGATAGGGACACGATGAGACGTAGTGGACAGATGATAGGGACACAATGAGACGTAGTGGACAGATGATAGGGACACTATGACACTATGAGACATACTGGACAGATGATAGGGACACTATGAGATGTAGTGGACAGATGATAGGGACACTATGACACTATGAAACGTAGTGGACAGATGATAGGGACACTATGACACTATGAAACGTAGTGGACAGATGATAGGGAAACTATGAAACGTAGTGGACAGATGATAGGGACACGATGAGACGTAGTGGACAGATGATAGGGACACTATGATACGTAGTGGACAGATGATAGGGACACGATGAGACGTAGTGGACAGATGATAGGGACACAATGAAACGTAGTGGACAGATGATAGGGACACGATGAGACGTAGTGGACAGATGATAGGGACACGATGAAACGTAGTGGACAGATGATAGGGACACTATGAAACGTAGTGGACAGATGATAGGGACACGATGAGACGTAGTGGACAGATGATAGGGACACTATGATACGTAGTGGACAGATGATAGGGACACGATGAGACGTAGTGGACAGATGATAGGGACACAATGACACTATGAAACGTAGTGGACAGATGATAGGGACACGATGAGACGTAGTGGACAGATGATAGGGACACGATGAGACGTAGTGGACAGATGATAGGGACACTATGACACTATGAAACGTAGTGGACAGATGATAGGGACACGATGAGACGTAGTGGACAGATGATAGGGACACGATGAGACGTAGTGGACAGATGATAGGGACACGATGAGACGTAGTGGACAGATGATAGGGACACTATGACACTATGAGACGTAGTGGACAGATGATAGGGACACTATGAGACGTAGTGGACAGATGATAGGGACACTATGACACTATGAGATGTAGTGGACAGATGATAGGGAC
>NW_027012239.1:175013-187513 GCF_036934945.1 Oncorhynchus masou masou
AGGGCTGTGTTATCTCTGTCTAGTGTAATAGTTACCTGGCAGGGCTGTGTTATCTCTGTCTAGTGTAATAGTTACCTGGCAGGGCTGTGTTATCTCTGTCTAGTGTAATAGTTACCTGGCAGGGTTGTGTTATCTCTGTCTAGTGTAATAGTTACCTGGCAGGGTTGTGTTATCTCTGTCTAGTGTAATAGTTACCTGGCAGGGTTGTGTTATCTCTGTCTAGTGTAATAGTTACCTGGCAGGGCTGTGTTATCTCTGTCTAGTGTAGCAGTTACCTGGCAGGTCTGTGTTATCTATCTCTGTCTAGTGTAATAGTTACCTGGCAGGGCTGTGTTATCTCTGTCTAGTGTAATAGTTACCTGGCAGGGCTGTGTTATCTCTGTCTAGTGTAATAGTTACCTGGCAGGGTTGTGTTATCTCTGTCTAGTGTAATAGTTACCTGGCAGGGTTGTGTTATCTCTGTCTAGTGTAGTAGAGTACCTGGCAAGTGGCCACAGGTCCTGCAGCAGTAAACAAAGAGAGTGTTCTAACTGTCAGACAGACTCCTCTCTTCTGCTGCACACACAGGTTAGTCAAGTTCTAGTTAAACACACACACACACACACACACAGCCCACACACGCACCACTCCCTCTACTTCATCTTAAAGGCGCGGTGCTCAAGGTGAGATGTCACCAACGTGGTTTGATCAGCTTATACCTACAGTATCAATCTGTCAACGGTCTGAAAGACAGCGTTTGTTATGAGACTGTTTCCTGTTTGCGGTGCCCATGATACATTACCCGGTTAAAACGACAGCTGGACCTCTACTATAGATGTAGGTATTCAGTGACAGTGTGTTTGCATTCTGGAGAACCCTAAGGAATTTTCGAGATGTGTTCGACACAGAGCTGTAGTGTAGATGTGTTCGACACAGAGCTGTAGTGTAGATGTGTTCGAAACAGAGCTGTTGTGCAGATGTGTTCGACACAGAGCTGAAGTGTAGATGTGTTCAACAGAGAGCTGTAGTGTAGATGTGTTCAACACAGAGCTGTAGTGAGCTGTAGTGTAGATGTGTTCAACACAGAGCTGTAGTGTAGATGTGTTCGACACAGAGCTGTAGTGTAGATGTGTTCAACACAGAGCTGTAGTGTAGATGTGTTCGACACAGAGCTGTAGTGTAGATGTGTTCAACACAGAGCTGTAGTGTAGATGTGTTCGACACAGAGCTGTAGTGTAGATGTGTTCAACAGAGAGCTGTAGTGTAGATATGTTCAACACAGAGCTGTAGTGTAGATGTGTTCAACACAGAGCTGTAGTGTAGATGTGTTCAACACAGAGCTGTAGTGTAGATGTGTTCAACACAGAGCTGTAGTGTAGATGTGTTCAACACAGAGCTGTAGTGTAGATGTGTTCGACACAGAGCTGTAGTGTAGATGTGTTCGACACAGAGCTGTAGTGTAGATGTGTTCAACACAGAGCTGTAGTGTAGATGTGTTCAACAGAGAGCTGTAGTGTAGATATGTTCAACACAGAGCTGTAGTGTAGATGTGTTCAACACAGAGCTGTAGTGTAGATGTGTTCAACACAGAGCTGTAGTGTAGATGTGTTCAACACAGAGCTGTAGTGTAGATGTGTTCAACACAGAGCTGTAGTGTAGATGTGTTCGACACAGAGCTGTAGTGTAGATGTGTTCGACACAGAGCTGTAGTGTAGATGTGTTCAACACAGAGCTGTAGTGTAGATGTGTTCGACACAGAGCTGTAGTGTAGATGTGTTCAACACAGAGCTGTAGTGTAGATGTGTTCAACACAGAGCTGTAGAGTAGATGTGTTCAACACAGAGCTGTATAAAGTGTCATGATTGTAATACAGTACAGAGTGTGGGAGGGAGGTACAACTCCATCAGACTAAACGGATGGACCGAAGTGACCAGGGGTGGATTGAATGAGGGGAAATGTTCAGAGCATTGGGGTTTATATGATGTGATTCCCTGTGATAGACAATCAGATCTATTCTACTATTCTGTGTTCTGTGTTCTGTAATGGACAATCAGATCTATTCTACTATTCTGTGTTCTGTAATAGACAATCAGATCTATTCTACTATTCTGTGTTCTGTGTTCTGTAATAGACAATCAGATCTATTCTACTATTCTGTGTTCTGTAATAGACAATCAGATCTATTCTACTATTCTGTGTTCTGTGTTCTGTAATAGACAATCAGATCTATTCTACTATTCTGTGTTCTGTAATAGACAATCAGATCTATTCTACTATTCTGTGTTCTGTAACCTTGCTTCTTCCAGTATATGCATGCACACCCACCCACCCACACACACACACCTACCCACACACACACACCCACACCCACCCACACCCACACACCCACACCCACACCCACACCCACCCACCCACCCACCCACCCACCCACACCCACCCACCCACCCACCCACCCACACACCCACCCACCCACCCACCCACACACCCACACACACACCCACACACACACACCCACCCACACACACACACCCACCCACACACCCACACACACACACCCACACACCCACACCCACCCACCCACCCACACCCACCCACCCACGCACACACACCCACACCCACAGACACACCCACACCCACACACACCCACACCCATACCCACACACACCCACCCACACACACACCCACACACACACACCCACACACACACCCACACCCACCCACCCACACACCCACACACCCACCCACACACCCACCCACACCCACACACACAGACACACCCACACCCACACACACACACCCACCCACACCCACACCCACACCCACACTCACCCCCACCCACCCACACCCACACCCACACACACAGACACATCCACACCCACACTCACCCACCCACACACACACACCCACCCACCCACACACCCACCCACCCACCCACCCACCCACCCGCCCACCCACCCATACCCACACCCACACCCACACACACAGACACACCCACACCCACAAACACACACCCACCCACACCCACACCCACACTCACCCCCACCCACACCCACACCCACACACACAGACACAGACACAGACACACCCACACCTACACCCAGACACACATAGTCACACACACACCCATACACAGCCACACACACACACCAATACACACCCACACACACTGCGTGCTCACAGCTTGGACCAGCAAACATGTCTAAACAACCAACGGCCTCACATGATCTGAGGGTTCTGTAGTAACCCATAGCAACACAGCGTAACTCGGGTGACCCATTATGACCCCCATGCATATAATAATATTCATAATATGAATATGCATATTAATCACAACATGATTATATTCATAATATCAATATGAATATTAATCACAACATGATTATATTCATAATATCAATATGAATATTAATCACAACATGATGATATTCATACTATGAATATGAATATTAATCACAACATGATTATATTCATAATATCAATATGAATATTAATCACAACATGATTATATTCATAATATCAATATGAATATTAATCACAACATGATGATATTCATACTATGAATATGAATATTAATCACAACATGATTATATTCATAATATGAATATGAATATTAATCACAACATGATTATATTCATAATATGAATATGAATATTAATCACAACATGATTATATGCATAATATTAATATCACTAATAATACTATTCATAATATTGATATTTATAATAATAATTATATTACTTATATTAATATTAATAATAATTATATTCATAATGTTAATTATTATTATTATATTCATACTATTACAATTGGTACACCTATTATTAATGATGACAATATGAATAACGATAACAATATTTAACAACCTCTTAGATGTAATGTGTGATTCTGGTACCGGTTCTGACAGACATTTTCGCTTATAAATTGATCTGTGGATAACATAGATTTGAACGGATTGCATTGAGCAATAATAGCCCTGGTTCCCACGGACACGGTAGTATTTTTTTTTTCTGAGCCTTTGTGACGTAGGATGTGACATCTGTAACGTCTTAAAAGCTGGGATGTCCCGCCTACTATTTCATTTGCTGTGTTGACTGTCCGTCAACTCCTGGCTGAACCCTTCATGAGTGCTACAGAGCAGCCTGCCTGAAACCGCTACGTCGTATCACAACAGGAGAGAGTGGTTTCATCGCTGTAGCCTATTCAGAGATCCATTTATAGCCATAAAACTAGAATAATCAACACATTATTTGTTCGTCATGGATGTTTATTTATTTTACCTTTATTTAACTAGGCAAGTCAGTTAAAGACCAATTTTTTATTTTCAATGACGGCCTAGGAACAGTGGGTTAACTGCCTGTTCAGGGGCAGAACGACAGATTTGTACCTTGTCAGCTCGAGGATTTGAACTTGCAACCATCCGGTTACTAGTCGAACGCTCTAACCACTAGGCTACCCTGCCACCCCGATACAATATTAATCATTTCAGATGAAAAGGCAAGTTCCTAACGAGTTCAGGAAGCCGAGCTGGAGCTCTGTGACACGACTTAAGGAAGCCGAGCTGGAGCTCTGTGAGATGAGTTCAGGAAGCCGAGCTGGAGCTCTGTGACACAAGTTCAGGAAGCCGAGCTGGAGCTCTGTGAAACGAGTTCAGGAAGCCGAGCTGGAGCTCTGTGACACGAGTTCAGGAAGCCGAGCTGGAGCTCTGTGGCACGAGTTCAGGAAGCCGAGCTGGAGCTCTGTGAAATGAGTTCAGGAAGCCGAGCTGGAGCTCTGTGACACGAGTTCAGGAAGCCGAGCTGGAGCTCTGTGAAACGAGTTCAGGAAGCCGAGCTGGAGCTCTGTGAAACGAGTTCAGGAAGCCGAGCTGGAGCTCTGTGACACGAGTTCAGGAAGCCGAGCTGGAGCTCTGTGACACGAGTTCAGGAAGCCGAGCTGGAGCTCTGTGACATGTTCACAGCATTTTGATCAAGAGAGACCTTCAGAGAATATGCTCATTTTCTCTAACACTAAACATGCAAATATTTATTTTACAGTAATAAGGAAGGTGAAATCTTATAGGTAGTCATATTATAATTTATAATTGTTATAGGTAGTCATATTATAATTATTATTTTGTTGAATACAAAATACATCATATAAAACAGTTCATATTTTCATATTTCCATCGTATATTTTTTTGAACATATTTGTACTGTTTCCTTCAGCTTGTGTCCTAAAAGTGACCTCACCTCAGCAATGTTTATCTATTTCTATCAGAAAGGTGAGATTATACCTCTTTCTATCAGAAAGGTGAGATTATACCCATTTCTATCAGAAAGGTGAGGTTATACCCATTTCTATCAGAAAGGTGAGATTATACCTCTTTCTATCAGAAAGGTGAGATCATACCCATTTCTATCAGAAAGGTGAGATTATACCCATTTCTATCAGAAAGGTGAGATTATACCTCTTTCTATCAGAAAGGTGAGATTATACCCATTTCTATCAGAAAGGTGAGATTATACCTCTTTCTATCAGAAAGGTGAGATTATACCTCTTTCTATCAGAAAGGTGAGATTATACCTCTTTCTATCAGAAAGGTGAGATTATACCTCTTTCTATCAGAAAGGTGAGATTATACCCATTTCTATCAGAAAGGTGAGATTATACCCATTTCTATCAGAAAGGTGAGATTATAACCATTTCTATCAGAAAGGTGAGATTATACCCATTTCTATCAGAAAGGTGAGATTATACCCATTTCTATCAGAAAGGTGAGATTATAACCATTTCTATCAGAAAGGTGAGATTATACCCATTTCTATCAGAAAGGTGAGATTATAACCTTTCCTTGATTATGAAGGCATTACTAATTATTGCTTATGGACCTCTCATGATAAATAATTACCTTCGGTGGATTACATTGATGACATTTTTACATGTAGTTACATTAGTGTAGTCACATTACATTTAGTTACATTAGTGTAGTCACATTACATTTAGTTATATTAGTGAAGTCACATTACATGAAGTTACATTAGTGTAGTCACATTGCATTTCATTACATTAGTGTAGTTACATTACATTTAGTTTTAGTTACAATAGTGTAGTTTCATTGCATTTAGTTACATTAGTGTAGTTACATTACATTTAGTTACATTAGTGTAGTTACATTACATTTAGTAACATTCGCGACACAAGCATTTCACTACACTCGCATTAACATCTGCTAACCATGTGTATGTGACCAATACAATTTGATTTGATTTAGTGTAGTCACATTACATTTGGTAACATTTAACTGGTTTTAATTTTGCAGAGTGCTTTTCCCACTCAGCGTGCATAAAGAGGAAAACTAATCAGAACTAGCAACAACTAATCAGAACTGCCAACAACTAATCAGAACTACCAACAACTAATCAGAACTAACAACAACTAATCAGAACTAGCAACAACTAATCAGAACTAGCAACAACTAATCAGACCTTATTCAGAACTAGCAACAACTAACCAGAACTAGCAACAACTAATCAGAACTGCCAACAACTAATCAGAACTTGCAACAACTAATCAGAACTACCAACAACTAATCAGACCTTATTCAGAACTAGCAACAACTAACCAGAACTAAAACAACTAATCAGAACTTACAACAACTAATCAGAACTAGCAACAACTAATCAGAACTAGCAACAACTAATCAGAACTAGCAACAACTAATCAGAACTAGCAACAACTAATCAGAACTAGCAACAACTAATCAGACCTAGCAACAACTAATCAGAACTAGCAACAACTAATCAGAACTAGCAACAACTAATCAGACCTAGCAACAACTAATCAGAACTAGCAACAACTAATCAGAACTAGCAACAACTAATCAGAACTAGCAACAACTAATCAGAACTAACAACAACTATTCAGAACTAGCAACAACTAATCAGAACTAGCAACAACTAATCAGAACTGAGAACAACTAATCAGAACTAGCAACAACTAATCAGAACTAGCAACAACTAATCAGAACTAGCAACAACTAATCAGAACTGAGAACAACTAATCAGAACTAGCAACAACTAATCAGAACTAGCAACAACTAATGGGAACTACCAACAACTAATGGGAACTACCAACAACTAATCAGAACTACCAACAACTAATCAGAACTAGCAACAACTAATCAGAACTAGCAACAACTAATCAGAACTAACAACAACTAATCAGAACTAGCAACAACTAATCAGAACTACCAACAACTAATCAGAACTAACAACAACTAATGGGAACTACCAACAACTAATCAGAACTAGCAACAACTAATCAGAACTGAGAACAACTAATCAGAACTACCAACAACTAATCAGAACTACCAACAACTAATCAGAACTAACAACAACTAATCAGAACTAACAACAACTAATCAGAACTAGCAACAACTAATCAGAACTACCAACAACTAATCAGAACTAACAACAACTAATCAGAACTAGCAACAACTAATCAGAACTACCAACAACTAATCAGAACTAACAACAACTAATCAGAACTAACAACAACTAATCAGAACTACCAACAACTAATCAGAACTACCAACAACTAATCAGAACTAACAACAACTAATCAGAACTAACAACAACTAATCAGAACTAACAACAACTAATCAGAACTGACAACAACTAATCAGAACTAGCAACAACTAATCAGAACTGAGAACAACTAATCAGAACTACCAACAACTAATCAGAACTAACAACAACTAATCAGAACTAACAACAACTAATGGGAACTACCAACAACTAATCAGAACTACCAACAACTAATCAGAACTAGCAACAACTAATCAGAACTAGCAACAACTAATCAGAACTACCAACAACTAATCAGAACTACCAACAACTAATCAGAACTACCAACAACTAATCAGAACTAGCAACAACTAATCAGAACTAGCAACAACTAATCAGAACTAACAACAACTAATCAGAACTAACAACAACTAATCAGAACTAACAACAACTAATCAGAACTAGCAACAACTAATCAGAACTAGCAACAACTAATCAGAACTAGCAACAACTAATCAGAACTAGCAACAACTAATCAGAACTAGCAACAACTAATCAGAACTAGCAACAACTAATCAGAACTAGCAACAACTAATCAGAACTAACAACAACTAATCAGAACTAGCAACAACTAATCAGAACTAACAACAACTAATCAGAACTAGCAACAACTAATCAGAACTAACAACAACTAATCAGAACTAACAACAACTAATCAGAACTAGCAACAACTAATCAGAACTAGCAACAACTAATCAGAACTAGCAACAACTAATCAGAACTACCAACAACTAATCAGAACTACCAACAACTAATCAGAACTAGCACAACTAATCAGAACTAGCAACAACTAATCAGAACTAGCAACAAGTAATCAGAACTAACAACAACTAATCAGAACTACCAACAACTAATGAGAACTACCAACAACTAATCAGAACTAGCAACAACTAATCAGAACTAGCAACAACTAATCAGAACTACCAACAACTAATCAGAACTAGCACAACTAATCAGAACTAGCAACAACTAATCAGAACTAGCAACAAGTAATCAGAACTAACAACAACTAATCAGAACTACCAACAACTAATGAGAACTACCAACAACTAATCAGAACTAGCAACAACTAATCAGAACTAACAACTAATCAGAACTAGCAACAACTAATCAGAACTAGCAACAACTAATCAGAACTAGCAACAACTAATCTAATCAGAACTAACAACAACTAATCAGAACAACAACTAATCAGAACTAACAACTAGCAACAACTAATCAGAACTAACAACAACTAATCAGAACTAACAACAACTAATCAGAACTAACAACAACTAATCAGAACTACAACAACTAATCAGAACTAGCAACAACTAATCAGAACTAGAACAACTAATCAGAACTAATAATCAGAACTAACAACAACTAATCAGAACTAACAACAACTAATGGGAACTACCAACAACTAATCAGAACTACCAACAACTAATCAGAACTAGCAACAACTAATCAGAACTAGCAACAACTAATCAGAACTACCAACAACTAATCAGAACTACCAACAACTAATCAGAACTACCAACAACTAATCAGAACTAGCAACAACTAATCAGAACTAGCAACAACTAATCAGAACTAACAACAACTAATCAGAACTAACAACAACTAATCAGAACTAACAACAACTAATCAGAACTAGCAACAACTAATCAGAACTAGCAACAACTAATCAGAACTAGCAACAACTAATCAGAACTAGCAACAACTAATCAGAACTAGCAACAACTAATCAGAACTAGCAACAACTAATCAGAACTAGCAACAACTAATCAGAACTAACAACAACTAATCAGAACTAGCAACAACTAATCAGAACTAACAACAACTAATCAGAACTAGCAACAACTAATCAGAACTAACAACAACTAATCAGAACTAACAACAACTAATCAGAACTAGCAACAACTAATCAGAACTAGCAACAACTAATCAGAACTAGCAACAACTAATCAGAACTACCAACAACTAATCAGAACTACCAACAACTAATCAGAACTAGCACAACTAATCAGAACTAGCAACAACTAATCAGAACTAGCAACAAGTAATCAGAACTAACAACAACTAATCAGAACTACCAACAACTAATGAGAACTACCAACAACTAATCAGAACTAGCAACAACTAATCAGAACTAGCAACAACTAATCAGAACTACCAACAACTAATCAGAACTAGCACAACTAATCAGAACTAGCAACAACTAATCAGAACTAGCAACAAGTAATCAGAACTAACAACAACTAATCAGAACTACCAACAACTAATGAGAACTACCAACAACTAATCAGAACTAGCAACAACTAATCAGAACTAACAACTAATCAGAACTAGCAACAACTAATCAGAACTAGCAACAACTAATCAGAACTAGCAACAACTAATCAGAACTAACAACAACTAATCAGAACTAGCAACAACTAATCAGAACTAGCAACAACTAATCAGAACTACCAACAACTAATCAGAACTAGCACAACTAATCAGAACTAGCAACAACTAATCAGAACTAGCAACAACTAATCAGAACTACCAACAACTAATCAGAACTAGCAACAACTAATCAGAACTAGCAACAACTAATCAGACCTAGCAACAACTAATCAGAACTAACAACAACTAATCAGAACTAGCAACAACTAATCAGAACTAGCAACAACTAATCAGAACTGGGAACAACTAATCAGAACTAGCAACAACTAATCAGAACTAGCAACAACTAATCAGAACTAGCAACAACTAATCAGAACTGAGAACAACTAATCAGAACTAGCAACAACTAATCAGAACTAACAACAACTAATCAGAACTACCAACAACTAATCAGAACTACCAACAACTAATCAGAACTAACAACAACTAATCAGAACTAACAACAACTAATCAGAACTAACAACAACTAATCAGAACTGACAACAACTAATCAGAACTAGCAACAACTAATCAGAACTGAGAACAACTAATCAGAACTACCAACAACTAATCAGAACTAACAACAACTAATCAGAACTAACAACAACTAATGGGAACTACCAACAACTAATCAGAACTACCAACAACTAATCAGAACTAGCAACAACTAATCAGAACTAGCAACAACTAATCAGAACTACCAACAACTAATCAGAACTACCAACAACTAATCAGAACTAGCAACAACTAATCAGAACTAGCAACAACTAATCAGAACTAGCAACAACTAATCAGAACTAACAACAACTAATCAGAACTAACAACAACTAATCAGAACTAACAACAACTAATCAGAACTAGCAACAACTAATCAGAACTAGCAACAACTAATCAGAACTAGCAACAACTAATCAGAACTAGCAACAACTAATCAGAACTAGCAACAACTAATCAGAACTAGCAACAACTAATCAGAACTAGCAACAACTAATCAGAACTAACAACAACTAATCAGAACTAGCAACAACTAATCAGAACTAACAACAACTAATCAGAACTAGCAACAACTAATCAGAACTAACAACAACTAATCAGAACTAACAACAACTAATCAGAACTAGCAACAACTAATCAGAACTAGCAACAACTAATCAGAACTAGCAACAACTAATCAGAACTACCAACAACTAATCAGAACTACCAACAACTAATCAGAACTAGCACAACTAATCAGAACTAGCAACAACTAATCAGAACTAGCAACAAGTAATCAGAACTAACAACAACTAATCAGAACTACCAACAACTAATGAGAACTACCAACAACTAATCAGAACTAGCAACAACTAATCAGAACTAGCAACAACTAATCAGAACTACCAACAACTAATCAGAACTAGCACAACTAATCAGAACTAGCAACAACTAATCAGAACTAGCAACAAGTAATCAGAACTAACAACAACTAATCAGAACTACCAACAACTAATGAGAACTAGCAACAACTAATCAGAACTAGCAACAACTAATCAGAACTAACAACTAATCAGAACTAGCAACAACTAATCAGAACTAGCAACAACTAATCAGAACTAGCAACAACTAATCAGAACTAACAACAACTAATCAGAACTAGCAACAACTAATCAGAACTAGCAACAACTAATCAGAACTACCAACAACTAATCAGAACTAGCACAACTAATCAGAACTAGCAACAACTAATCAGAACTAGCAACAACTAATCAGAACTACCAACAACTAATCAGAACTAGCAACAACTAATCAGAACTAGCAACAACTAATCAGACCTAGCAACAACTAATCAGAACTAACAACAACTAATCAGAACTAGCAACAACTAATCAGAACTAGCAACAACTAATCAGAACTGGGAACAACTAATCAGAACTAGCAACAACTAATCAGAACTAGCAACAACTAATCAGAACTAGCAACAACTAATCAGAACTGAGAACAACTAATCAGAACTAGCAACAACTAATCAGAACTAGCAACAACTAATCAGAACTACCAACAACTAATCAGAACTAACAACAACTAATCAGAACTAACAACAACTAATCAGAACTAGCAACAACTAATCAGAACTAGCAACAACTAATCAGAACTACCAACAACTAATCAGAACTAGCACAACTAATCAGAACTAGCAACAACTAATCAGAACTAGCAACAACTAATCAGAACTACCAACAACTAATCAGAACTAGCAACAACTAATCAGAACTAGCAACAACTAATCAGACCTAGCAACAACTAATCAGAACTAACAACAACTAATCAGAACTACCAACAATTAATCAGAACTAGCAACAACTAATCAGAACTAGCAACAACTAATCAGAACTTTCAACAACTAATCAGAACTAGCAACAACTAATCAGAACTAACAACAACTAATCAGAACTAGCAACAACTAAACAGAACTAGCAACAACTAATCAGAACTAGCAACAACTAATGAGAACAACAATGGATCAGA
>NW_027012239.1:195013-200438 GCF_036934945.1 Oncorhynchus masou masou
CAGGTAGACTAGCGGTTAGAGTGGAGGGGAGGCAGGTAGCCTAGCGGTTAGAGTGTTGGACTCGATAACCGAAAGGTTGCTAGGTCGTAATCCCCCGAGCTGACAAGGTTCGAATCTGTCGATCTGCCCCCTGAACAAGCCAGTTAACCCACTGTTCCCCTGAACAGGCAGTTAACCCACTGTTCCCCTGAACAGGCAATTAACCCACTGTTCCCCTGAACAAGGCAGTTAACCCACTGTTCCCCTGAACAAGGCAGTTAACCCACTGTCCCCCTGAACAAGGCAGTTAACCCACTGTTCCCCTGAACAAGGCAGTTAACCCACTGTTCCCCTGAACAAGGCAGTTAACCCACTGTTCCCCTGAACAAGGCAGTTAACCCACTGTTCCCCTGAACAAGGCAGTTAACCCACTGTTCCCCTGAACAAGGCAGTTAACCCACTGTTCCCCTGAACAAGGCAGTTCACCCACTGTCCCCCTGAACAGGCAGTTAACCCACTGTTCCCCTGAACAAGGCAGTTAACCCATTGTACCCCTGAACAAGGCAGTTAACCCACTGTTCCCCTGAACAAGGCAGTTAACCCACTGTTCCCCTGAACAAGGCAATTAACCCACTGTTCCCCTGAACAAGGCAGTTAACCCACTGTTCCCCTGAATAAGGCAGTTAAACCCACTGTTACCCTGAGCAAGGCAGTTTACCCACTGTTACCCTGAACAAGGCAGTTTACCCACTGTTCCCCTGAACAAGGCAGTTTACCCACTGTTCCCCTGAACAAGGCAGTTAACCCACTGTTCCCCTGAACAAGGCAGTTAACCCACTGTTCCCCTGAACAAGGCAGTTTACCCACTGTTCCCCTGAACAAGGCAGTTAACCCACTGTTCCCCTGAATAAGGCAGTTAAACCCACTGTTACCCTGAGCAAGGCAGTTTACCCACTGTTACCCTGAACAAGGCAGTTTACCCACTGTTCCCCTGAACAAGGCAGTTTACCCACTGTTCCCCTGAACAAGGCAGTTAACCCACTGTTCCCCTGAACAAGGCAGTTAACCCACTGTTCCCCTGAACAAGGCAGTTTACCCACTGTTCCCCTGAACAAGGCAGTTAACCCACTGTTCCCCTGAACAAGGCAGTTAACCCACTGTTCCCCTGAACAAGGCAGTTTACCCACTGTTCCCCTGAACAAGGCAGTTAACCCACTGTTCCCCTGAATAAGGCAGTTAAACCCACTGTTACCCTGAGCAAGGCAGTTTACCCACTGTTACCCTGAACAAGGCAGTTTACCCACTGTTCCCCTGAACAAGGCAGTTTACCCACTGTTCCCCTGAACAAGGCAGTTTACCCACTGTTCCCCTGAACAAGGCAGTTAACCCACTGTTCCCCTGAACAAGGCAGTTAACCCACTGATCCCCTGAACAAGACAGTTAACCCACTGATCCCCTGAACAAGGCAGTTAACCCACTGTTCCCAGGTAGGCCATCACTGAAAATAAGAATTTGTTCTTCACTGACTTGTCTGGTTAAATAAGTTGATATTTGTTACGTCAAAAGGCTTGGTCTTCACCATCACCAGAAACACTCTGATGGAAAGTTCTGTTTTTGGAACTCAAAGTTACCTTCTTCAGATCAGACAGAGCAGCACCCACTGGACAGTCCTGCTGACGTTTACATTTCACATTTTAGTAATTTAGCTACGATTCCAGAGTGACTTTCAATTAGTACATACATCTTAAGACAGCTAGGTGACACAACAACATATCACAATTGTATCAAATACATTTTTCCCTCAGCAGAGTACTGATCAGCAAAGTCAGTCCTCGTGGGAAAAGAGAAGTGGCGAGGAGCCCGACGTGAGAGCTATTTAAAACATAAATAATAATAATTAAGAGGTAGGCGTTCAGATGTTTCCGGGAAGCTGGCAGGTTCTCTGCTGTCCTAGCTTCAGGGGGAAGCTGGCATGTTCTCTGCTGTCCTAGCTTCAGGGGGAAGCTGGTTCACACCATTGGGGTGCCAGGACAGAGAAGAGCTTGGACTGGACTGAGCGGGGTCTGCCCTCCTGTAGGGGTGGGAGGACCAAGAGAATAGAGGTAGAGGGGTGTAGGGGTGGGAGGACCAAGAGATTAGAGGTAGAGGCGTGTAGGGGTGGGAGGACCAAGAGATTAGAGGTAGAGGAATGGAGGGCTCAGGTTGGGGTGTAGGGGTGGGGTGACCAAAAGATTAGAGGTAGAGGGATGGAGGGCTCAGGTTGGGGTGTAGGGGTGGGAGGACCAAGAGATTAGAGGTAGAGGGATGGAGGGCTCAGGTTGGGGTGTAGGGGTCGGAGGACCAAGAGATTAGAGGTAGAGGAATGGGGGGCTCAGGTTGGGTGTAGGGGTGGAAGGACCAAGAGATTAGAGGTAGAGGGGTGTAGGGGTGGAAGGACCAAGAGATTAGAGGTAGAGGGGTGTAGGGGTGGGAGGACCAAGAGATTAGAGGTAGAGGGGTGTAGGGGTGGGAGGACCAAGAGATTAGAGGTAGAGGAATGGAGGGCTCAGGTTGGGGTGTAGGGGTTGGTGGACAAAGAGATTAGAGGTGGAGGAATGGGGGGCTCAGGTTGGGGTGTAGGGGTCGGAGGACCAAGAGATTAGAGGTAGAGGAATGGGGGGCTCAGGTTGGGTGTAGGGGTGGAAGGACCAAGAGATTAGAGGTAGAGGGGTGTAGGGGTGGAAGGACCAAGAGATTAGAGGTAGAGGGGTGTAGGGGTGGGAGGACCAAGAGATTAGAGGTAGAGGAATGGGGGGCTCAGGTTGGGGTGTAGGGGTGGAAGGACCAAGAGATTAGAGGTAGAGGAATGGAGGGCTCAGGTTGGGGTGTAGGGGTGGGAGGACCAAGAGATTAGAGGTAGAGGGGTGTAGGGGTGGAAGGACCAAGAGATTAGAGGTAGAGGAATGGACAGCTCAGGTTGGGGTGTAGGGGTGGGAGGACCAAGAGATTAGAGGTAGAGGGGTGTAGGGGTGGAAGGACCAAGAGATTAGAGGTAGAGGAATGGACTGCTCAGGTTGGGGTGTAGGGGTGGGAGGACCAAGAGATTAGAGGTAGAGGAATGGGGGGCTCAGGTTGGGGTGTAGGGGTGGGAGGACCAAAAGATTAGAGGTAGAGGGATGGAGGGCTTGAACATAGCCTGAAGGTAATGAGGGGAAGATCCCCTTTCTGCTCCGTAGGGAAGCACCATGCTCATGAACACGATGCCAGCAGTAGACCAGACTGGAGAGGACAAGTGCCTGGATTAGGACCTGCTCCTCTTCCTGTGTGAGGTAGGGTCACTTCCTGTGTGAGTTAGGGTCGAACTCTACGGATGTTCCACTTTCTGTGTGAGGTAGGGTCGTACTCTACTGATGTTCCTCTTCCTGTGTGAGGTAGGGTCGTACTCTACGGATGTTCCACTTCCTGTGTGAGGTAGGGTCGTACTCTACGGATGTTCCTCTTCCTGTATGAGGTAGGGTCGTACTCTACGGATGTTCCACTTCCTGTGTGAGGTAGGGTCGTTCTCTACGGATGTTCCTTTTCCTGTGTGAGGTAGGGTCGTACTCTATGGATGTTCCTCTTCCTGTATGAGGTAGGGTCGTACTCTACTAATGTTCCTCTTCCTGTATGAGGTAGGGTCGTACTCTATGGATGTTCCTCTTCCTGTGTGAGGTAGGGTCGTTCTCTACAGATGTTCCTTTTCCTGTGTGAGGTAGGGTCGTACTCTACGGATGTTCCTCTTCCTGTGTGAGGTAGGGTCGTACTCTATGGATGTTCCTCTTCCTGTGTGAGGTAGGGTCGTACTCTACGGATGTTCCACTTCCTGTATGAGGCAGGGTCGTACTCTATGGATGTTCCTCTTCCTGTGTGAGGTAGGGTCTCTTCCTGTGTGAGGTAGGGTCGTACTCTACGGATGTTCCACTTCCTGTGTGAGGTAGGGTCTCTTCCTGTGTGAGGTAGGGTCGTACTCTACGGATGTTCCTCTTCCTGTGTGAGGTAGGGTCGTACTCTACGGATGCTCCACTTCCTGTGTGAGGTAGGGTCGTACTCTACGCATGTTGTAAAGCATGAACCTGCAGGAGCAGGTACTTGTCCAGTGTCAAGCCAAGGTTCTTGGCGCTCTGGGAGAGGGACACCGTGGTCAGAGACATCCTGCTTGGTCAGAGACATCCTGCTTGGTCAGAGACAGCCTGCTTGGTCAGAGACATCCTGCTTGGTCAGAGACAGCCTGCTTGGTCAGAGACATCCTGCTTGGTCAGAGACAGCCTGCTTGGTCAGAGACATCCTGCTTGGTCAGAGACAGCCTGCTTGGTCAGAGACAGCCTGCTTGGTCAGAGACATCCTGCTTGGTCAGAGACAGCCTGCTTGGTCAGAGACAGCCTGCTTGGTCAGAGACAGCCTGCTTGGTCAGAGACATTCTGCTTGTTCAGAGACATCCTGCTTGGTCAGAGACAGCCTGCTTGGTCAGAGACATCCTGCTTGGTCAGAGACATCCTGCTTGGTCAGAGACATCCTGCTTGGTCAGAGACAGCCTGCTCGGTCAGAGACATCCTGCTCGGTCAGAGACATCCTGCTTGGTCAGAGACATCCTGCTTGGTCAGAGACAGCCTGCTCGGTCAGAGACAGCCTGCTCGGTCAGAGACATCCTGCTTGGTCAGAGACATCCTGCTTGGTCAGAGACAGCCTGCTTGGTCAGAGACATCCTGCTTGGTCAGAGACATCCTGCTTGGTCAGAGACAGCCTGCTTGGTCAGAGACAGCCTGCTTGGTCAGAGACAGCCTGCTCGGTCAGAGACATCCTGCTTGGTCAGAGACATCCTGCTTGGTCAGAGACATCCTGCTTGGTCAGAGACAGCCTGCTTGGTCAGAGACATCCTGCTTGCTCAGAGACAGCCTGCTTGGTCAGAGACATCCTGCTTGGTCAGAGACAGCCTGCTTGGTCAGAGACATCCTGCTTGCTCAGAGACAGCGTTGATCGTTGTTCTCCTCTAGCCAGTCACCGGGTAACTGTCAACCCCTCAGCCTCGCTGACAGAGTTACAACAAACAGTAAGTACTTTCCTTTGGTTGCATTGAAAAGGCAATGTATTGTTTGCACAGCGTTAATGATTGAACACACCGGAGCGCTCTCTCCCTCTCACTCTCTCCCTCTCACTCTCTCGCTCTCTCTCTCTCTGTCTCTCGCTCTCTCTCTCTCTCTCTCTCTCTCTCTCCCCTCTCACTCTCTCCCTCTCACTCTCTCGCTCTCTCGTTCTCTCTCTCTCTCGCTCTCTCTCTCTCTCTCTCGGTCTCTTTCCCTCTCTGCCTCTCTCTCTCTCGCTCTCTCTCTCTCTCGCTCTCTCTCCCTCTCACTCTCTCGCTCTCTCTCTCTCTCTCTCTCTCTCTCTCTCTCTCTCTCTCTCTCTCTGTCTCTCTCTCTTTCTCTCTCGC
>NW_027012239.1:200938-235938 GCF_036934945.1 Oncorhynchus masou masou
AATGGTCCTTACATGGAGTCGTCCAGAAAACGATGGCGGCTCAGAAATAGATGGCTATATCGTTGAAAAACGCGATAAAGACGGTGTTAGATGGACAAAGTGTAACAAGAGAAGACTTAACGATATTCGGTTCAGATGCACCGGACTCGAGGGGCATTCCTACGAGTTCAGAGTATCTGCTGAGAATTCTGCTGGTGTGGGAGTGCCAAGTGAACCAACAGGATATATCAAAGCTTGTGACCCCTTATATCCACCAGGTCCTCCTTACAACCCTAGGGTGACAGACCAGTCAACCACAACCGTGTCCATCTCATGGTCAAAACCCATCTATGATGGCGGAGCAGCCATCAAAGGATATGTTGTTGAGATGAAGGAAGTAAATGAGGAAGAGTGGACAACCTGTACACCGCCAACTGGTGTTGAAGAAACACACTTCACTGCGAAAACACTGAAGGAAAATGGAGAATACAACTTCCACGTCTGTGCGATTAACACTGAAGGAGTTGGGGAACCAGCTGATGTACCAGGGACTCAGAAGTTACATCTGAAAGACTTGGAGGCACCGAAGATTGAACTCGATTCAGACCTTAGGAAAATGGTGTCAGTTCGGGCGTGTGCAACACTGCGTCTGTTTGTCCCATTCAAAGGAAAAACCTCAACCTGTAGTCAAGTGGTCCAAGATGGAAGGTCCTCTTACTGAGCGTGCACACATTGAGGTCACAAGCACCTACACAGTCCTTGTCATCCACACTGTCAACAGACTTGACACTGGCAAGTATGCGTTGACTCTTGAGAACGTCAGCGGTATGAAGTCTGCTTTCATTAATGTCACGGTGTTGGATTCACCAAGTGCCCCTGAGCACTTTGAAGTCAAGGACATTACTAGAGATTCTGTATCACTATCCTGGGAGCCTCCACTGATTGACGGCGGAGCTAAGATCACACATTACATTGTGGAGAAGAGAGAAGCTCAAAGACTGGCCTTTACCAGTGTTTCCAGAACTGTGGAAGAAATAGAATGAAGATCGACAACCTTATAGAAGGGGATTTATTACTTCCGTGTACGAGCTGTTAATGAGCTCGGTGTGGGTTTGCCAGCAGAAACACCAGAACCAATCAAGGTATCCCAAGCTCCTTTGCCTCCTGGTAAAGTCACTGTTGTAGATGTTACTCACGACAGTGTGAGTCTGTCATGGGAAAAGCCTGACGATGACGGTGGTAGCAGAATCAAGTGCTACGTAGTGGAAATGCAAACCAAGAGCGATGACAAATGGACTGTGTGTACTGAGATACGGGGATCGAGATCAACTATTGATGGACTCTTAACAGGTGAGGAATATTCATTTAGGATTAGTGCAGTCAATGAAACAGGCCAGAGTGAACCTAAGCTACTGGCAGAGGCTGTCGTAGTAAACAACGACACAACGGAACCCATAATAGATCTGATGTGTAACACATACAGTGTCAAGGCAGGAGACGACCTGAAGATCGATGTTCCATTTAGAGGCAGACCTGAACCTGAGGTTACATGGAACAAAGATGGTGTTGAATTGAAGGAGACGACCAGGGTTAGCGTTCTAACATCTAATAACGCATCACTAATCACTATCAGAAACACAACCAGGGAGGAATCGGGGAACTATGAGATCACCTTAACCAACACGGTTGGTAGAAAATCAGCCATAATAGCTGTTGTCATCTTGGATAAACCTGGCCCACCTGGTGCAATCAAGGTAGATGAGGTCAACGCTGACTATATTTCACTGTCTTGGGATCCCCCACTCTACGATGGTGGATGTCCAATCAGCAACTACGTAGTAGAGAAGAGGGATACTACCACTACAACATGGAAGACTGTTTCATCCACAGTTGCCAGAACGTCTATTAAGGTTCCTCGTTTGACACAAGGCACTGAATATCAGTTCCGAATTGCAGCTGAAAACCGTTACGGCATGAGCCATGCTGTGGAGTCCGCTTCAGTTGTTGCACAGTACCCCTTCGAGACACCTGGCCCTCCCACTACCCTCCGTGTTGCCCAGGCTACAAAGTCCTTCATGTTGGTTACATGGAATGAACCAGCCAGTGACGGTGGTAGTCCAATCATCGGTTATCACCTGGAAATGAAGGACTATAGCAGTATTCGCTGGACAAAAACTAACAGAGGACGTCTCATTGCTGAAACAGAATTTAAAGTGAATGGCGTTGAAGAAAGCTTGCAGTATGAATTCCGTGTTGCTGCTGAGAATATTGCTGGTGTTGGACCATACAGCAAAGCCACTGAGCCTATAGCTGCAAGAGACCCATGTGATCCTCCTGCTAACCTTACAGTCACAGACATCACAAGATCTTCCATTTCTCTTACTTGGTCCAAGCCAGAGAATGATGGTGGAGCCAAGGTGACTGGCTACATTGTTGAACGCAGGGAGCTTCCAGATGGTTGTTGGCTGAAGTGCAATTTCACCAATCTCCAGGAAACTTGCTATGACATTGAAGGCCTTACGGAGGACATTCAATATGACTTCCGTGTTATTGCAAAGAACTCTGCTGGAGTACTCAGTGAGCCATCGCAATGCACAGCTGCCGTCACAGTCAAGGATAACGTTGTTCTACCTCGCATTGTCTTGGATAACAAGTATAAGAAATTAGTCGTTGTCAAAGCCGGAGATGTTCTGAGAATCGATGCAGATATTTCTGGGCGCCCACGTCCAGTCATTTCCTGGTCAAAAGATGGTGAAAGGATTGAGATCAAGGCAAGAATAGAGATCACTTCAACACACACTACCACCACATTACTAGTCAGAGACACTATCCGAAGAGACTCGGGTCAGTACACTGTAACAGTGCAGAACATTGCTGGTACAAGGTCCCTGTCTGTAAACTGTAGGTTCTTGACCGCCCTGGACCGTCCTCTGGGCCATTGGATGTGACTGGTCTGACCGCAGAGAAATGCACTTTGACCTGGGGACCACCTCAAGAAAAACGGTGGTGCGGAAATTCTGCGCTATATAGTTGAGAAATGTGAAACCAGTCGTGTCACCTGGACTTCAGTATATGAAGACACGAAGGCTACAACATGCAAGGTCACCGGTCTGCGGAAGGAAGGGAATACATCTTCAGAGTAAAAGCAGTGAATGAATATGGAGAAGGTGAAGCCTTGGAGAGTGAGCCAAACCAGGGCCACAGATCCATTCACTGTCCCTGCTGCACCAACAGATGTTGAAATCACCAGCATAACAAGTGAGACAATGACAATCTGCTGGAAAAGACCTGAGTCCGATGGAGGAAGCAGCATTTCTGGCTACGTTATTGAGAAACGAGAGAAATTAGGAATGCGCTGGGCACAGGTGAACACAAAGCCTGTGAATGACCTTAGGGTCAAGGCATCCAATCTCTGTGAGGGATGTGAGTATGAGTACAGAGTCTATGCAGAAAATGTTGCAGGCTTGAGTCCCCCAAGTATTCCTTGCAAACTGACAAAAGCAGAGGATCCACAATTTCTGCCGTCCCCACCAGCTAAACCCAAAGTCATTGACTCAACCAAGACTTCTGTAACTCTTTCATGGAATAAGCCGTTGTTTGATGGGGGAGCTGCTGTAACAGGATACTGCGTTGAATATAAGAGAACCGATGAGGAGGACTGGTTCGTCGGTGTTTCAAACACAGAGAACACTGAATCCACTGTCGTTGGTTTGACACCTGGTGCAGAATATATATTTGTTGTCAAATCCATCAACAAGATTGGTGTCAGTGAGCCAAGCCCTCCTACTGATCCACAAGCAGCTGAGGACCGAGAAGAGAAACCACAGTTTAATATCAGCAATGAGATGCGAAAGACTCTTCTTGTAAAGGACGGCAGTTCTTTCACCTTAACTGTGCCGTTCAGCGGCAAGCCTTTTCCTAACGTTATGTGGGACAAGGCAGATGTTGACCTGAGAGTGAGGGCCAGTATTCATACCACTGGATACCGTCACGTCTATCACGGTGGATCAAGCAACAAGAGACGACTCAGGAAAATATACAGTAACTTTACAAAACGTTGCTGGAAAAGTCACATGTACGTTAAATGTCAGGGGTTCTTGACTCTCCTGGTCCACCGTGTCGTGCTGCGGTCAAGGATGTTACCAAGAGCTCTGCAACAGCTGCCTGGGATACCCCAGAAAACGAAGGTGGTGCTGCTGTCACCAACTACCTTGTTGATATTCGTGAGGTGAACAACAAGGATGGACCAGAGTCACAGATTCATGTCCTCGTCTGACCTACAGAGTGTCAGATCTACAAGAGGGAGGTGTGTACTACTTCAGAGTCACTGGTGAAAACCAGTATGGAACCGGCTTGCCAGCTGAGACCAAATACGGAGCAATGATTACAGGTATGCCAGAACTGATAATCCAAATGTTAACGTTCCAATATATATTTGTAAAAAATTTCATTTTTGTATGTTTAAAAAAAAAAATGTAAACAGAATTTTTTTTCTTTTTTTTTCTTCTTGATTTCAGAAAAACCAAGCCCACCACAAACCATCGAAGTCACCGAGATCACCAACGAAAGCGTGTCCTTGTCATGGATTAAGCCCGAGAATGACGGAGGGAGCAGAATCACCAGTTATCGCATCGATGCTCTCGAGAACGGTCAGGATAAATGGGTGAAGTGTGGTGTCACCAAGACCGTCCACTTTGTGGTGTACGACCTGAAGGAAGCTACTCAATACTTTTTTAGAGTTCGTGTGAAAACCACGCTGGATTCAGTGACCCACAGAAATGGCTCTCCCTGTGTTAGTTAAAGGGCAACTTGGTGAGTTGTTGCCCAAACCTACATGTACAGTTACTAAGGGTAGAGAATTGCTGAGCATAAACCAAGACAGATAGTTTACCACATTCATAACCAAGACAGATAGTTTACTACATTCATAACCAAGACAGATAGTTTACCACATTCATAACCAAGACAGATAGTTTACACATTCATAACCAAGAAAGATAGTTTACCACATTCATAACCAAGACAGATTGTTTACTACATTCATAACCAAGACAGATAGTTTACTACATTCATAACCAAGACTGATAGTTTACCACATTCATAACCAAGACAGATAGTTTACCACATTCATAACCAAGACAGATAGTTTACCACATTCATAACCAAGACAGATAGTTTACTACATTCATAACCAAGACAGATAGTTTACCACATTCATAACCAAGACAGATAGTTTACCACATTCATAACCAAGACAGATAGTTTACCACATTCATAACCAAGACAGATGGTTTACTACATTCATAACCAAGACAGATAGTTTACTACATTCATAACCAAGACAGATAGTGTACCACATTCATAACCAAGACAGATAGTTTACCACATTCATAACCAAGACAGATGGTTTACTACATTCATAACCAAGACAGATGGTTTACCACATTCATAACCAAGACAGATAGTTTACCACATTCATAACCAAGACAGATGGTTTACTACATTCATAACCAAGACAGATAGTTTACTACATTCATAACCAAGACAGATAGTTTACCACATTCATAACCAAGACAGATAGTTTACCACATTCATAACCAAGACAGATGGTTTACTACATTCTGGAAAACGGATTCTTACATGTAGATTGTTTCATTGTGATCTGATATCTTCAACACGTCTTCATCTATCTTTCAACAGAACCTCCTGAAATTAACATGAACAAGTTCCCTGACAATATAGTCTACGTCATAGCAGGATCAAACCTAAATTGCCAGATCCCACTTACTGGGAAACCTGCGCCAAAATATCTCTGTCGAAGGACGACGTGGTGTTGAAGTCAACGATGAGATTCAACTCTGAAGTCACTCCTGAACATCTTATCATCAGTCTTCGTGAGAGCACTGCTACCGATTCAGGACGGTACGACATATGTGCCTCCAACACCAGCGGAGCCTGCAGGTCTTTTGTGACCATCGTGGTTCTGGACAGACCCAGCGCCCCAGTTGGTCCTATTGGAATGTCTGAGGTGGACAGTGTGAGTCTGGCGTGGCTTCCTCCTCGGTATGACGGCGGAAGCCCCGTCACAAACTACATTGTAACCAAACGAGAAACGACAAACGCCGACTGGACCCAAGTCTCCTCGGTCGTTGCGAAATGCACAATGAAAGTCATGAAGCTCATAACAGGACGGGATTACCAGTTCAGAATCAGGGCTGAAAATCGCTACGGCATCAGTGAGAGCATCGACTCTGCAGCCGTCAGAGTGGATCTCAACTACAGTAAGTTTTATACGACTCTATTCACCTTTTATCTTTGTATTTTCTCTCTCTCCATATATACATGTATATACATGTGGCGGCAGCGTAGCCTAGTGGTTAGAGTGCTGAACTAGTAACCGAAAGGTTGCAAGATCGAATCCTCCAAGCTGACAAAGTACAAATCTGTCGTTCTGCCCCTGAACAAGGCAGTTAACCCCAATGTTCTCCGGTAGGCCGTCATTGTAAATAAGAATTTGTTCTTAACTGACTTGCCTAGTTATATAAAGGTAAAGTAAAACTAATTGTACATGTAACATATCAACTTGTGACAGACCACTAGGGGGCGCTGTACTATGCCACCCATTGAACTGATAAAGAATACCTGAGAACGTGTTATTGTAAAAGATACCGCTAAAGGTTGTTTTCTTTCGTCTATAGCCGTCCCTGAATCTCCGTCACCCCCTATCGTTACGTCTGTAACCAGAGAAAGCGTCACTGTGGCCTGGACGGAGCCGAACTGGAACGGAGGAAGACCGGTCGTCGGATACCATCTTCAGATGAAGGACAAGAACAGCATCCTGTGGCAGACGGTGAACAAAACCGTTATCCGTGCCACACACTTCAAAGTGACGAACGTCATCGTTGCTGGTCTCATCTATGAGTTCAAGGTGGTAGCGGAAAACGCAGCTGGATGCAGTCCCCTTAGCAAGATCTCAGACGCTGTACTGGCAATTGATGCTTGTGGTGAGGCAACTTTCGTTACTTTCAGTAGTGGTTGGTCCATCACATTTCTCTATCACCTAGTGGTTGTCCATCACATTTCTCTATCACCTAGTGGTTGGTCCATCACATTTCTCTATCACCTAGTGGTTGGTCCATCACATTTCTCTATCACCTAGTGGTTGGTCCATCACATTTCTTTATCACCTAGTGGTTGTCCATCACATTTCTCTATCACCTAGTGGTTGGTCCATCACATTTCTCTATCACCTAGTGGTTGGTCCATCACATTTCTTTATCACCTAGTGGTTGGTCCATCACATTTTCACATTTCTTTATCACCTAGTGGTTGGTCCATCACATTTCTCTATCACCTAGTGGTTGTCCATCACATTTCTTTATCACCTAGTGGTTGTCCATCACATTTCTCTATCACCTAGTGGTTGGTCCATCACATTTCTCTATCACCTAGTGGTTGGTCCAAAATATAAATATATATCCCATTTAGCAGACGCTTTTGTCCAAAGCGACTTATCAAGTGGTTGGTCCATCATATTTCTTAATCTGGGGCCACTACATTTTACATATGGTTGGTCCATCACATTTCTCTATCACCAGCGGAATCGACATTTCCCACGGCGCTTGGGTTGGTCCATCAAGCGCTATCACCTATGTCCATCACATTTCTCTCACCGACTGAGCCACACAGGACCCTAGTGGTTGTCCATCACAGTGTGGCGTAGTCAGCAGGATTGAGTTATATCTGTTTATTATTAAAACCTCACGTTACACTTGCTTTAATTTGTTGTGTTTTCCAATAACACTGTCTACTTCCTTTTAAACTAAATATTAACAACTGTATCTGAACCTTTATATCTTTTGTTGTCGTTGTTTGTTGCAGAGCCTCCGACCAACGTGCGGATCACTCACATCAGAAAGTCCTCCATCAGACTTGAATGGCTGAAGCCGACTTACGATGGTGGTAGCAAGGTAACGGGATACCTGGTTGAGAAGAAAGAGGGAGAAAGTGACAGGTGGACGCAGGCCAACCTCACCAACGTGTCTGACACCCACTATACTGTGACCGAGCTGAAGGAGTGTGTGCTTTACGAATTCAGAGTCGTGGCCAAGAATGCAGCGGGATCAGTCAGTAATCCGTCCGTCGCTGCCGGCCCGGTGATGTGTGTGGACACGGACGCTTACGAAGAAGATTAGATGGGTTTTATCTGATTTTTTTTTAATTGTCAGAGGCTTTGCTAGTATTGTTGTGAAAAGTGGTCGAAGTCGTTAAATTTGCATTTGTTTTTTTTTTTCTTTAAAAGTTTTTCATTGATGTGGTTACTGAAATAGCTATTTGTTTTGATTTGGTCGACGATATTTCTGTTCTGATAGCTGATTTTAATAGCAGAGAAGATTTGATATGCTTCAACCATTGTATGACTTGTTGGGAAAAAGGTAAAAATGGTTGATTTGTGGTGTGCGTAAATCACAGTGTTAACAGTGGATGGAATGTCATCACTTGTTTATTTAGAGTGTGAGTTTTACAATGTTGAAGAAATCCCATGGAAACATATTGTCAGCCGTGTGGACTGTTTGCACGTTTTTTTTTTTACATTTGATTGGTATTATTATATTTAACAGTTTAAGAGAAGAAATCGAAAAACAGACGTGTGTCAGATAACGGTAGTCATGTTGCCTCTACTCTCTCAGCAGGTAGCCTAGTGGTTAGAGTGGAGGGGCGGCAGGTAGCCTAGTGGTTAGAGTGGAGGAGCGGCAGGTAGCCTAGTGGTTAGAGTGGAGGGACGGCAGGTAGACTAGTGGTTAGAGTGGAGGGGCGGCAGGTAGACTAGTGGTTAGAGTGGAGGGGCGGCAGGTAGCCAGGTAGACTAGTGGTTAGAGTGGAGGGACGGCAGGTAGCCTAGTGGTTAGAGTGGAGGGGCGGCAGGTAGCCTAGTGGTTAGAGTGGAGGACGGCAGGTAGACTAGTGGTTAGAGTGGAGGGACGGCAGGTAGACTAGTGGTTAGAGTGGAGGGGCGGCAGGTAGACTAGTGGTTAGAGTGGAGGGGCGGCAGGTAGACTAGTGGTTAGAGTGGAGGGGTGGCAGGTAGCTTAGTGGTTAGAGTGGAGGGACGGCAGGTAGACTAGTGGTTAGAGTGGAGGGGCGGCAGGGTAGCCTAGTGGTTAGAGTGGAGGGGTGGCAGGTAGCCTAGTGGTTAGAGGGGTGGAGGGGCGGCAGGTAGCCTAGTGGTTAGAGTGGAGGGGCGGCAGGTAGCCTAGTGGTTAGAGTGGAGGGGTGGAGGGGCGGCAGGTAGCCGAGTGGTTAGAGCGGGAGTAACCAGCAGGTAGACTAGTGGTTAGAGTGGAGGGCCTAGTGGGAGTGGGGCCTAACCAGCAGGTAGCCTAGTGGTTAGAGTGGAGCAGGTAGGAGTGGGCGGCAGGCCAGTAACCAGCAGGTAGCCTAGTGGATAGAGCATTGGACTTGTAATCAGCAGGTAGCCTAGTGGTTAGAGTGTTGGGCCAGTAACCAGCAGGTAGCCTAGTGGATAGAGTGTTGGGCCAGTAACCAGCAGGTAGCCTAGTGGTTAGAGCGTTGGGCCAGTAACCAGCAGGTAGCCTAGTGGATAGAGCGTTGGGCCAGTAACCAGCAGGTAGCCTAGTGGATAGAGCATTGGACTTGTAATCAGCAGGTAGCCTAGTGGATAGAGTGTTGGGCCAGTAACCGAAAGTTTGCTGGATTGAATCCCTGACAAGGAGCCCTGACAAGGCAGTAAAAATCTGTCTACTGTTCCCCCTCTGCCCCTGAACAAGGTTCCCCCAGTTAACCTACTGTTCCCCCTACTGTTCCCCCTACTGTTCCCCCTCCTGTTCCCCCTACTGTTTCCCCCTACTGTTCCCCCCTGTTCCCCCTACTGTTCCCCCTACTGTTCCCCCTACTGTTCCCCCTACTGTTCCCCCTACTGTTCCCCAGTAGGCCGTCATTATAAATACAAGTTTCTTCTTAACTGATTTGACTAGTTAAACAATGGTTTACTAAAGAATGTAATAAAACTCTCGACCTCTGTCAGTCTCTGTATTTCAATTTAATTAAAAGGGTCTCTCTCTTTCTCTCTCACGATAGATTTCTCTCTATCTCTCTCTCTCTTTCTCTCCTCTAATACAGGTAGCCTAGTGGTTAGAGTGTTGGACTAGTAACCAGCAGGTAGCCTAGTGGTTAGAGTGTTGGACTAGTAACCAGCAGGTAGACTAGTGGTTAGAGCGTTGGACTAGTAACCATAAAAAAATAAAATGTGACTTTTACATACAGTTCCGGTCCAAAGTTTGGACCTGCTCATTCCAGGGGTTTTCTTTATTTGTACTATTTTCTACATTGTAGAATAGTAGTGAAGACATCAAAACTATGAAATAACACACATTTCATGTAGGGTTTTGAGGGTGGTGGGGGTTTTTAATATTTAATTTTACCTTTATTTAACTAGGCAAGTCAGTTAAGAACAAATTCTTATTTTCAATGACGGCCTAGGAACAGTGGGTGAACTGGCTGTTCAGGGGCAGAATGACAGATTTGTACCTTCTCAGCTCAGGGGTTTGAACTTGCAACCTTCCGGTTACTAGCCCAACTCTCTGACCACTAGGCTGGTGGGGGTGTTGTGGCTGGTGGGGGTGGTGTAGGTACCTCTGTCTCTCCCTCTATCTCTACCTCTGTCTCTACCTCTTCCTGTCTCCCTCTGTCTCTACCTCTGTCTCCCTCTGTCTCTACCTCTGTCTCTACCTCTGTCTCTACCTCTGTCTCTATCTCTGTCTCTACCTCTGTCTCTGTCTCTACCTCTGTCTCCATCTGTCTCTACCTCTGTCTCCATCTGTCTCTACCTCTGTCTCTATATCTGTCTCTATCTCTGTCTCTGTCTCTATCTCTGTCTCTACCTCTGTCTCCATCTATCTCTGTCTCTACCTCTGTCTCCATCTGTCTCCATCTGTCTCTACCTCTGTCTCCATCTGTCTCTACCTCTGTCTCTACCTCTGTCTCCATCTGTCTCTACTTCTGTCTCCATCTGTCTCTACCTCTGTCTCTATCTCTGTCTCTATCTCTGTCTCTACCTCTGTCTCCATCTGTCTCTACCTCTGTCTCCATCTGTCTCTACCTCTGTCTCTATCTCTATCTCTGTCTCTACCTCTGTCTCTATATCTGTCTCTACCTCTGTCTCTACCTCTATCTCTGTCTCTACCTGTCTCTACCTCTGTCTCTACCTCTGTCTCTACCTCTGTCTCCATCTGTCTCTACCTCTGTCTCTACCTCTATCTCTGTCTCTACCTCTGTCTCTACCTCTGTCTCCATCTCTGTCTCTACCTCTGTCTCTACCTCTGTCTCTACCTCTGTCTCCATCTCTGTCTCTACCTCTGTCTCTACCTCTGTCTCTATCTCTGTCTCTACCTCTGTCTCTATCTCTGTCTCTACCTCTGTCTCTACCTCTGTCTCCATCTCTACCTCTGTCTCTACCTCTGTCTCTATCTCTACGTGTCCCTGCATCTCTCCTCAGTGGGTCCTGCCAAGGAGAGAGATCCATCCTGCCTGTATCACCCTCCCTCCCGTTCTCCCTCCCTCCCGTTCTCCCTCCCTCCCGTTCTCCCTCCCTCCCACCCGGTGTGTTCTCACCGCTGGGCTGATAAGTCACCTTTAAGAAGGAGGACAGCTGATAAGTCACCTTTAAGAAGGAGGACAGCTGATAAGTCACCTTTAAGAAGGAGGACAGCTGATAAGTCACCTTTAAGAAGGAGGACAGCTGATAAGTCACCTTTAAGAAGGAGGACAGCTGATAAGTCATCTTTAAGAAGGAGGACAGCTGATAAGTCACCTTTAAGAAGGAGGACAGCTGATAAGTCATCTTTAAGAAGGAGGACAGCTGATAAGTCACCTTTAAGAAGGAGGACAGCTGATAAGTCATCTTTAAGGAGTGGAGGACAGCTGATAAGTCACCTTTAAGAAGGAGGACAGCTGATAAGTCACCTTTAAGAAGGAGGACAGCTGATAAGTCACCTTTAAGAAGGAGGACAGCTGATAAGTCACCTTTAAGGAGTGGAGGACAGCTGATAAGTCACCTTTAAGAAGGAGGACAGCTGATAAGTCACCTTTAAGAAGGAGGACAGCTGATAAGTCACCTTTAAGAAGGAGGACAGCTGATAAGTCATCTTTAAGGAGTGGAGGACAGCTGATAAGTCACCTTTAAGGGAAGGAGCTGACAGCTGATAAGTCACCTTTAAGAAGGAGGACAGCTGATAAGTCACCTTTAAGAAGGAGGACAGCTGATAAGTCATCTTTAAGGAGTGGAGGACAGCTGATAAGTCATCTTTAAGGAGTGGAGGACAGCTGATAAGTCACCTTTAAGAAGGAGGACAGCTGATAAGTCAGCTTTAAGGAGGAGGACAAATCTCTGGTCCCAGAGGAGACAGCTATGAATCAAAGGAACGGTGACATCTGGATAAGTCAAACCAGTTATTGGACTTGGAGGCCCATTTAAGTGCTATGACCTATGAGTGGAGAACACCTGTATAACCCTGAAGGAGGATAACTGATAAGTCACCTTTGGGACTGGAGTACAATATCAAGCATCTCAGAATAGTGGTGCTGATCTGGGATCAGGTCTCCCTTGTCTGTAAAGTCTTTTAAGTCACCTTAAAAGGAGACAGCTAAAGTGATCCTAGATCAGCACTCCTACCCTGAGACCTGATCCTAGACCATCCTAGACCACTCCTACCCTGAGACCTGATCCTAGACCACCACTCCTACCCTGAGACCTGATCCTAAGACCTGATCCTAGATCAGTCACTCCTACCCTGAGACCTGATCCTAGATCATCACTCCTACCCTGAGACCTGATCCTAGATCACCACTCCTACCCTGAGACCTGATCCTAGACCACCACTCCTACCCTGAGACCTGATCCTAGACCACCACTCCTACCCTGAGAGCTGATCCTAGATCATCACTCCTACCCTGAGACCTGATCCTAGATCACCACTCCTACCCTGAGACCTGATCACCACTCCTACCCTGAGACCTGATCCTAAATCACCACTCCTACCCTGAGACCTGATCCTAGACCTGATCCCAGACCACCACTCCTACCCTGAGACCTGATCCTAGACCACCACTCCTACCCTGAGACCTGATCCTAGACCTGATCCTAGACCACCACTCCTACCCTGAGACCTGATCCTAGACCTGATCCTAGACCACCACTCCTACCCTGAGACCTGATCCTAGACCACCACTCCTACCCTGAGACCTGATCCTAGACCACCACTCCAACCCTGAGACCTGATCCTAGACCACCACTCCTTCCCTGAGACCTGATCCTAGACCACCACTCCTACCCTGAGACCTGATCCTAGATCACCACTCCTTCCCTGAGACCTGATCCTAGACCACCACTCCTACCCTGAGACCTGATCCTAGATCACCACTCCTACCCTGAGACCTGATCCTAGACCTGATCCTAGACCACCACTCCTACCCTGAGACCTGATCCTAGACCTGATCCTAGACCACCACTCCTACCCTGAGACCTGATCCTAGATCACCACTCCTACCCTGAGACCTGATCCTAGACCACCACTCCTACCCTGAGACCTGATCCTAGATCACCACTCCTACCCTGAGACCTGATCCTAGACCACCACTCCTACCCTGAGACCTGATCCTAGACCACCACTCCTACCCTGAGACCTGATCCTAGACCTGATCCTAGATCAGCACTCCTACCCTGAGACCTGATCCTAGATCAGCACTCCTACCCTGAGACCTGATCCTAGACCACCACTCCTACCCTGAGACCTGATCCTAGATCACCACTCCTACCCTGAGACCTGATCCTAGACCACCACTCCTACCCTGAGACCTGATCCTAGACCTGATCCTAGATCATCACTCCTACCCTGAGACCTGATCCTAGACCACCACTCCTACCCTGAGACCTGATCCTAGACCACCACTCCTACCCTGAGACCTGATCCTAGACCACCACTCCTACCCTGAGACCTGATCCTAGACTTGACCCTAGATCACCACTCCTACCCTGAGACCTGATCCTAGATCAGCACTCCTACCCTGAGACCTGATCCTAGACCACCACTCCTACCCTGAGACCTGATCCTAGACCACCACTCCTACCCTGAGACCTCATCCTAGACCAACACTCCTACCCTGAGACCTGATCCTAGACCACCACTCCTACCCTGAGACCTGATCCTAGACCACCACTCCTACCCTGAGACCTGATCCTAGACCAACACTCCTACCCTGAGACTTGATCCTAGACCACCACTCCTACCCTGAGACCTGATCCTAGACCTGATCCTAGACCACCACTCCTACCCTGAGACCTGATCCTAGACCACCACTCCTACCCTGAGACCTGATCCTAGACCACCACTCCTACCCTGAGACCTGATCCTAGACCACCACTCCTACCCTGAGACCTGATCCTAGATCACCACTCCTACCCTGAGACCTGATCCTAGATCAGAATTCCTACTCTGGAACACTTGGGTTCATACAGTTGTTACCCATAAACACAAGGTTGGTCCTGACTCTCTCTAGGTAATAATTAGCATACGATGAAACAGAAGTGCAGTAATTAGATGCATGCTAATTACTGCTTATGAATATTGATAGTGGTGCTGTAGTCCCCGAGGTGTTTTGTTTCTGGGTTAGATGGAGGGAAGGGGGGGGGAGGGTATCCCTGCTTTACCCGAAGCTGTCACAAGACAAGAATCTAACCAGCAACTAGCCAACACTTCTGCAATAAAACTCCTGAAGTCCTAACTCATTCACTAATGTAATGCTTTTCTCAAAAGCCCAAAAGTGTAGCCTAGTGGTTTGAGTGTTGGACGAGTAACCGTTGCAAGTTCAAACCCACCGAGTTGACAAGGTACAAATCTGTCGTTCTGCCCCTGAACAGGCAGTTAACCCACTGTTCCTAGGCCGTCATTGAAAATAAGAATTTGTTCTTAACTGACTTGCCTAGTTAAATAAAGGTTAAAAAAAATACACAATATACCCAACATTCAATTCTACCCAGCAACTAGCCTGTACTAGCCTTTCCAAACAACAACCCATTGATAGGACTACACAATGTTGGAAACTCCAGAGACATCCGGTAACTACCATGTAACAATAACTCCTGGAATCCAGAGACACCCAGTAACTACCATGTAACATTAACTCCTGGAATCCAGACACCCAGTAACTACCATGTAACAATAACTCCTGGAATCTAGAGACACCCAGTCACTACCATGTAACAATAACTCCTGGAATCCAGAGACACCCAGTAACTACCATGTAACAATAACTCCTGGAATCCAGAGAGACACCCAGTAACCACCATGTAACAATAACTCCTGGAATCTAGAGACACCCAGTAACTACCATGTAACAATAACGCCTGGAATCCAGAGACACCCAGTCACTACCATGTAACAATAACTCCTGGAATCTAGAGACACCCAGTCACTACCATGTAACAATAACTCCTGGAATCTAGAGACACCCAGTCACTACCATGTAACAATAACTCCTGGAATCTAGAGACATCCAGTAACTACCATGTAACAATAACTCCTGGAATCCAGAGACACCCAGTAACTACCATGTAACAATAACTCCTGGAATCTAGAGACACCCAGTAACTACCATGTAACAATAACTCCTGGAATCTAGAGACACCCAGTCACTACCATGTAACAATAACTCCTGGAATCCAGAGACACCCAGTAACTACCATGTAACAATAACTCCTGGAATCCAGAGACACACAGTAACTACCATGTAACAATAACTCCTGGAATCTAGAGACACCCAGTAACTACCATGTAACAATAACTCCTGGAATCTAGAGACACCCAGTCACTACCATGTAACAATAACGCATGGAATCCAGAGACACCCAGTAACTACCATGTAACACTAACTCCTGGAATCTAGAGACACCCAGTAACTACCATGTAACAATAACTCCTGGAATCCAGAGACACCCAGTAACTACCATGTAACAATAACTCCTGGAATCCAGAGACACCCGGTAACTACCATGTAACAATAACTCCTGGAATCCAGAGACACCCGGTAACTACCATGTAACAATAACTCCTGGAATCCAGAGACACCCGGTAACGACCATGTAACAATAACTCCTTGAATCTAGAGACACCCAGTCACTACCATGTAACAATAACTCCTGGAACCCAGAGACACCCAGTAACTACCATGTAACAATAACTCCTAGAATCCAGAGACACCCAGTAACTACCATGTAACAATAACTCCTGGAATCCAGAGACACCCAGTAACTACCATGTAACAATAACTCCTGGAATCCAGAGACACCCAGTCACTACCATGTAACAATAACTCCTGGAATCCAGAGACACCCAGTAACTACCATGTAACAATAACTCCTGGAATCCAGAGACACCCAGTAACTACCATGTAACAATAACTCAGTACACACCCTCTACTGTAAATGCTTCCCACACAAAACTTCAGTCTTCTCAGAGACAGAAACACCTGTTGCTGTGTGGAAACAGTCTTCCCAGAGACAGACACACCTGTTGCTGTGTGGAAACAGTCTCCCCAGAGACAGACACACCTGTTGCTGTGTGGAAACAGTCTCCTCAGAGACAGACACACCTGTTGCTGTGTGGAAACAGTCTTCTCAGAGACAGACACACCTGTTGCTGTGTGGAAACAGTCTTCTCAGAGACAGACACACCTGTTGCTGTGTGGAAACAGTCTTCTCAGAGACAGACACACCTGTTGCTGTGTGGAAACAGTCTTTCTCAGAGACAGACACACCTGTTGCTGTGTGGAAACAGTCTTCCCCAGAGACAGACACACCTGTTGCTGTGTGGAAACAGTCTTCTCAGAGACAGACACACCTGTTGCTGTGTGGAAACAGTCTTCTCAGAGACAGACACACCTGTTGCTGTGTGGAAACAGTCTTCTCAGAGACAGACACACCTGTTGCTGTGTGGAAACAGTCTTCTCAGAGACAGACACACCTGTTGCTGTGTGGAAACAGTCTTCCCAGAGACAGACACACCTGTTGCTGTGTGGAAACAGTCTTCTCAGAGACAGACACACCTGTTGCTGTGTGGAAACAGTCTTTCTCAGAGACAGACACACCTGTTGCTGTGTGGAAACAGTCTTCCCCAGAGACAGACACACCTGTTGCTGTGTGGAAACAGTCTTCTCAGAGACAGACACACCTGTTGCTGTGTGGAAACAGTCTTCTCAGAGACAGACACACCTGTTGCTGTGTGGAAACAGTCTTCTCAGAGACAGACACACCTGTTGCTGTGTGGAAACAGTCTTCTCAGAGACAGACACACCTGTTGCTGTGTGGAAACAGTCTTCCCCAGAGACAGACACACCTGTTGCTGTGTGGAAACAGTCTTCTCAGAGACAGACACACCTGTTGCTGTGTGGAAACAGTCTTCTCAGAGACAGACACACCTGTTGCTGTGTGGAAACAGTCTTCCCAGAGACAGACACACCTGGTCACCTGCTGAAACAGTCTTCTCAGAGACAGACACACCTGTTGCTGTGTGGAAACAGTCTTCCCCAGAGACAGACACACCTGTTGCTGTGTGGAAACAGTCTTCTCAGAGACAGACACACCTGTTGCTGTGTGGAAGAGTTCTGTACAGGAGATAAGACATGATGACATCACCTCCAGTACAATACACCGGTGTCCTTTCCAGTCAGCTCACCGTCTCAGTGCCAAGATGTCAGGCTGGTGAATAGCTGCCAGTCTAGCTGATAGTCCCCAGGTTCTAGATCATAGATAAGGTGTGTGCCAAATGTCACTCACCCTATGGACCCTGCTCAAACTAGTGAACTAGATAGGGAATAAGGTTGTCATTTTGGGACCAGGTCGTTAACTCGGTGCCAGTTTTTTTGAGAGATGAGGTGTGTGTTTCTGATTTCATTATAATAAATGAATGACCATTAGAATCAGCCTTTCACCTGATGGTCACCTGGTATTACAGGAGGTGTCCATTCACCTGATGGTCACCTGGTATTACAGGAGGTGTCCGTTCACCTGATGGTCACCTGGTATTACAGGAGGTGTCCGTTCACCTGATGGTCACCTGGTATTACAGGAGGTGTCCATTCACTTTCACCTGATGGTCACCTGGTATTACAGGAGGTGTCCTTTCACCTGATGGTCACCTGGTATTACAGGAGGTGTCCTTTCACCTGATGGTCACCTGGTATTACAGGAGGTGTCCTTTCACCTGATGGTCACCTGGTATTACAGGAGGTGCCCATTCACCTGATGGTCACCTGGTATTACAGGAGGTGTCCGTTCACCTGATGGTCACCTGGTATTACAGGAGGTGTCCATTCACTTTCACCTGATGGTCACCTGGTATTACAGGAGGTGTCCTTTCACCTGATGGTCACCTGGTATTACAGGAGGTGTCCTTTCACCTGATGGTCACCTGGTATTACAGGAGGTGCCCATTCACCTGATGGTCACCTGGTATTACAGGAGGTGTCCGTTCACCTGATGGTCACCTGGTATTACAGGAGGTGTCCATTCACTTTCACCTGATGGTCACCTGGTATTACAGGAGGTGTCCTTTCACCTGATGGTCACCTGGTATTACAGGAGGTGTCCTTTCACCTGATGGTCACCTGGTATTACAGGAGGTGTCCTTTCACCTGATGGTCACCTGGTATTACAGGAGGTGTCCTTTCACCTGATGGTCACCTGGTATTACAGGAGGTGTCCTTTCAACTGATGGTCACCTGGTATTACAGGAGGTGTCCTTTCACCTGATGGTCACCTGGTATTACAGGAGGTGTCCTTTCACCTGATGGTCACCTGGTATTACAGGAGGTGTCCATTCACCTGATGGTCACCTGGTATTACAGGAGGTGTCCTTTCACCTGATGGTCACCTGGTATTACAGGAGGTGTCCATTCACCTGATGGTCACCTGGTATTACAGAAGGTGTCCGTTCACCTGATGGTCACCTGGTATTACAGGAGGTGCCCATTCACCTGATGGTCACCTGGTATTACAGGAGGTGCCCATTCACCTGATGGTCACCTGGTATTACAGGAGGTGTCCTTTCACCTGATGGTCACCTGGTATTACAGGAGGTGTCCTTTCACCTGATGGTCACCTGGTATTACAGGAGGTGTCCATTCACCTGATGGTCACCTGGTATTACAGGAGGTGTCCATTCACTTTCACCTGATGGTCACCTGGTATTACAGGAGGTGTCCTTTCACCTGATGGTCACCTGGTATTACAGGAGGTGCCCATTCACCTGATGGTCACCTGGTATTACAGGAGGTGTCCGTTCACCTGATGGTCACCTGGTATTACAGGAGGTGTCCGTTCACCTGATGGTCACCTGGTATTACAGGAGGTGTCCTTTCACCTGATGGTCACCTGGTATTACAGGAGGTGTCCTTTCACCTGATGGTCACCTGGTATTACAGGAGGTGTCCATTCACCTGATGGTCACCTGGTATTACAGGAGGTGTCCATTCACCTGATGGTCACCTGGTATTACAGGAGGTGTCCATTCACCTGATGGTCACCTGGTATTACAGGAGGTGTCTGCTTTGCTTTGATTATGTATGACAAATGAAGTTTGACATAGGACATAGACAGATGAAGTCTGACATAGGACATAGATAAATTAAGTCTGACATAGGACATAGTCAAATTATGTCTGACCATCAGGACATAGTCAAATGAAGTCTGACATAGGACATAGTCAGATGAACTCTGACATAGACAGATGAAGTCTGACATAGGACATAGACAAATGAAGGCTGATATAGACAAATTAAGTCTGACATAGGACATAGAGAAATGAATTCTGACCATCAGGACATAGACAGATGAAGTCTGACATAGGACATAGACAGATGAAGTCTGACATAGGACATAGACAGATGAAGTCTGACATAGGACATAGACAGATGAAGTCTGACCATCAGGACATAGACAGATGAAGTCTGACATAGGACATAGACAGATGAAGTCTGACATAGGACATAGACAGATGAAGTCTGACATAGGACATAGTCAGATGAAGTCTGACATAGGACATAGACAGATGAACTCTGACATAGGACATAGACAGATGACGTCTGACATAGGACACAGACAGATGAAGTCTGACCATCAGGACATAGTCAGATGAACTCTGACATAGGACATAGACAGATGAACTCTGACATAGGACATAGTCAGATGAAGTCTGACATAGGACATAGACAGATGAACTCTGACATAGACAGATGAAGTCTGACATAGGACATAGACAGATGACGTCTGACATAGGACATAGACAGATGACTTCTGACATAGGACATAGACAGATGAAGTCTGACATAGGACATAGACAGATGAAGTCTGACATAGACAGATGACGTCTGACATAGGACATAGACAGATGAAGTCTGACATAGGACATAGACAGATGACGTCTGACATAGGACATAGACAGATGAAGTCTGACATAGGACACAGACAGATGAAGTCTGACATAGGACACAGACAGATGAAGTCTGACATAGGACATAGACAGATGAAGTCTGACATAGGACATAGACAGATGAAGTCTGACATAGGACACAGACAGATGAAGTCTGACATAGGACATAGACAGATGAAGTCTGACATAGGACATAGAAGGATGAACTCTGACATAGGACATAGACAGATGACGTCTGACATAGGACATAGACAGATGAAGTCTGACATAGGACACAGACAGATGAAGTCTGACATAGGACACAGACAGATGAAGTCTGACATAGGACACAGACAGATGAAGTCTGACATAGGACATAGACAGATTAAATCTGACCATCAGGACATAGACAGATGAAGTCTGACATAGGACATAGACAGATGAACTCTGACATAGACAGATGAAGTCTGACATTGGACACAGACAGATGAAGTCTGACATAGGACACAGACAGATGAAGTCTGACATAGGACATAGACAGATAAAGTCTGACATAGGACATAGTCAGATGAAGTCTGACATAGGACATAGACAGACGAAGTCTGACATAGGACATAGACAGATGAAGTCTGACATAGGACATAGTCAGATGAAGTCTGACATAGGACATAGACAGATGAACTCTGACATAGGACAGACAGATGAACTCTGACATAGACAGATGAAGTCTGACATAGGACATAGACAGATGAAGTCTGACATAGGACATATACAGATGAACTCTGACATAGGACATAGACAGATGAAGTCTGACATAGGACATAGACAGATGAAGTCTGACATAGGACATAGTCAGATGAACTGAACTCTGACATAGACAGATGAAGTCTGACATAGGACATAGACAGATGAAGTCTGACATAGGACATAGACAGATGAAGTCTGACATTGGACATAGACAGATGAAGTCTGACATAGGACATAGTCAGTCAGACTGTTAATGAGTAACAGGGCTGTGACATCACAACCTTGTGGTTACTGGAACAATATGGGGTGTTTTATTTAAGGTCAACGGAGAACAATGGAACAATTGAACCACTGACTAACCACTAACTAACCACTAACTACCCTGTCAGGTGTTTTATTTAAGGTCAACGGAGAACAATGGAACAATTGAACCACCTACTAACCACTAACTAACCACTAACTAACCACTAACTAACCTGTCAGGTGTTTTATTTAAGGTCAACAGAGAACAATGGAGCCAAGTCATTAAACGACTAAACTAACTTGTCATAAATGTGCATTGAAGAGAAATACCTCTGTCTATCTCTCACACACCCATCCTCCCATGGACCATTGTTACTATAAATATCCTGGCCAGATCTTTCAACACCGAGTCTCAAAATGAAACATGCTGTATCACTGTTTTCCCCTCAGAAGAATGTTTCCTTGGCAATGTCCTGAATGCCACCCTGTTCCCTATGTAGTGCACTACTTTTGACCAGGGCCCAAAAGTAGTGCACTATTATGTAGGGAATTGGGTGACATAGGCCCCAGTCTAAAGTAGTGCACTATATAGGAAATAGGGTGCCATAGGTCCTGGTCTAAAGTAGTGCACTATATAGGGAATAGGTTGACATAGGTCCTGGTCTAAAGTAGTGCACTATGTAGGGAATAGGGCTGGTCTGGTGCACTAAAGAAGTGCACTATATAAGGAATAGGGTGCCATAGATCCCGGTCTAAAGTAGTGCACTATGTAGGGAATAGGGTGCCTTTTGGGACGTAGGCCTTGTTAACATGCCACGGACGTAGATATGATGTTTGCTCCGCTCGCTTGTCTTATCCCATGTCTGTCCAGCGATAAGTGTGTTGAACAGGGAGTCAGAGCTGCCAGGAGTTTACTACTATGGCTGACGTAGATAAAGCAGCATCTGGAAACACAGCACTTCACCTATTGATTAACTTCAATTTCACGTTTTAAAAGGGGCTCTTATATAATCGGCTCTGTGTAAACTCTGTCGTTGTGTGTGTGTGTGTCGAACTGCTTTGCTTTTTACCTTGGCCAGGTCGCAGTTGTAAATGAGAACTTGTTCTCAACTGGTTTACCTGGTTAAATAAAGATGAAATAAAATATGTCAGGCGTTTTACAGTAGAAACCTGCTACAAAAAACCAGACGTCTCAGATTTCAATGTAACTAGTGTTCTTCCAGTGCATTCGGCCACCTTTGCTGTTTCCACATCCTGTTGCATTATTCCAAAATGGTCGTCAGATCACAATTTCCTCGTCACACAATAATGACAACGTGAAAACAAGTTTTTAGACATTTGTGCAAATGTTTAATTTAAAAAATAAAAATACAACTGAAATACTTAAGTGTTCAGTACATTAGTGTTCAGACGCTCTGCTGTGAGACTCGAAATTGATCTCAGGTGTATCCTGTTTCTATTGGTCATCCTTGAGATGTTTCTACAACTTGATTGGAGTCCACCTGTGGTAAATTCAACTGATTGGACATGATTTGGAAAGGCACACACCTGTCTATATAAGGTCCCACAGTTGACAGTGCATGTCATAGCAAAAACCAAGACATGAGGTTGAAGGAATTGTCCGTAGAGCTCCGAGACAGGATTGTGGCGAGGCACAGATCTGGGGAAGGGTACCAAAACATTTCTGCAGCATTGAAGGACCCCAAGAACACAGTGGCCTCCATCATTCTAAAATGGAAGACGTTTGGAACCACCAAGACTCTTACTAGAGCTGGCCTCCTGGCCAAACTGAGCAATCGGGGGAGAAGGGCCTTGGTCAGGGAGGTGACCAAGAACTTGATGGTCACTCTGACAGGGCTCCAGAGTTCCTCTGTGGAGATGGGAGAACCTTCCAGAAGGACAACCATCTCTGCTGCACTCCACCAACCAGGCCTTTATGGTCGAGTCGCCTCTCCTCAGTAAAATGCACATGACAGCGGCAGGGACTGGGAGACTAGTCAGGATCAAGGGAAAGGTGAACGGTAGTAGTAGTTAGCTGTTAGGGTTAGCAGTTAGGGTTAGCAGTTAGGGTTAGTAGTTAGGGTTCACAGTTAGGTTAGCAGTTATGGTTAGCAGTTAGTAGTTAGGGTTAGTAGTTAGTAGTTATGGTTAGTAGTTAGGGTTAGCAGTTAGGTTAGTAGTTAGGGTTAGTAGTTAGGGTTAGTAGTTAGTAGTTAGTGTTAGTAGTTAGTAGTTAGGGTTAGCAGTTAGGGTTAGTAGTTAGGGTTAGTATTAAGGGTTATTAGTTAGGGTTAGTAGTTAAGGGATAGTAGTTAGGGTTAGTAGTTAGTGTTAGTAGTTAGGGTTAGCAGTTAGGGTTAGTAGTTAGTAGTTAGAGTTAGTAGTTAGTAGTTAAGGGTAGTAGTTAGTAGTTCGGGTTAGTAGTTAGGGTTAGTAGTTAGGGTTAGTAGTTATGGTTAGTAGTTAGGGTTAGTAGTTAGGGTTAGCAGTTAGGTATAGTAGTTAGTAGTTAGTAGTTAGAGTTAGTAGTTAAGGTAAGTAGTTAGGGTTAGTAGTTAAGGGTAGTAGTTAAGGTTAGTAGTCAGGGTTAGTAGTTAGAAGTTAGGGTTAGTAGTTATGTTAGCAGTTAGTAGTTAGTAGTTAGGGTTAGTAGTTAGGGATAGTAGTTAATAGTTAGGGTTAGTAGTTAGGGTTTGCAGTTAGGTTAGTAGTTAGGGTTAGTAGTTAGTAGTTAGGGTTAGTAGTTAGGGATAGTAGTTAATAGTTAGGGTTAGTAGCTAGGGTTTGCAGTTAGGTTAGTAGTTAGGGTTAGTAGTTAGAGTTAGTAGTTAGGGTTAGTAGTTAGGGTTAGTAGTTAGTAGTTAGGGTTAGTAGTTAGGGTTAGTAGTTAGTAGTTAGGGTTAGTAGTTAGGAATAGTAGTTAGTGTTAGTAGTTAGGGTTAGTAGTTAGGGTTAGTATTTAGGGTTAGTAGTTAGGGTTAGTAGTTAGGGATAGTAGTTAATAGTTAGGGTTAGTAGTTAGGGTTTGCAGTTAGGTTAGTAGTTAGGGTTAGTAGTTAGTAGTTAGGGTTAGTAGTTAGGGATAGTAGTTAATAGTTAGGGTTAGTAGCTAGGGTTTGCAGTTAGGTTAGTAGTTAGGGTTAGTAGTTAGTAGTTAGAGTTAGTAGTTAGTGTTAGTAGTTAGTAGTTAGGGTTTGTAGTTAGTAGTTAGGCGTAGTAGTTAGTAGTTCGGGTTAGTAGTTAGGGTTAGTAGTTATGGTTAGTAGTTAGGGTTAGCAGTTAGGTATAGTAGTTAGTAGTTAGAGTTAGTAGTTAAGGTAAGTAGTTAGGGATAGTAGTTAAGGTTAGTAGTCAGGGTTAGTAGTTAGAAGTTAGGGTTAGTAGTTATGTTAGCAGTTAGTAGTTAGGGTTAGTAGTTAGTAGTTAGGGTTAGTAGATATGGTTAGAAGTTAGGATTAGTAGTTAGCAGTTAGGGTTAGCAGTTAGGGTTAGTAGTTAGGGTTCACAGTTAGGTTAGCAGTTATGGTTAGCAGTTAGGGTTAGTAGTTAGGGTTAGCAGTTAGGGATAGTAGTTAGTAGTTAGGGGAAGCAGTTAGTAGCTAGGGATAGTAGTTAGGGTTAGCAGTTATGGATAGTAGTTAGTAGTTAGGGTTAGTAGTTAGGGTTACTAGTTAGGGGTAGTAGTTAGTAGTTAAGGTTAGTAGTTAGGGTTAGTAGTTAGTTAGGGTTAGTAGATAGTAGTTAGTAGTTTGGGTTAGCAGTTAGTAGATAGGGTTGTAATGAAGTCCTAATGAAGTCCTAATGAAGTCCTAATGAGGTCCTAATGAGGTCCTAAAGTCCTAATGAAGTCCTAATGAAGTCCTAATGAAGTCCTAATTGTTGTTTTTTTTACCTTTATTTAACCAGGCAAGTCAGTTAAGAACAAATTCTTATTTTCAATGACGGCCTGGGAACAGTGAGTTAACTGCCTGTTCAGGGGCAGAACGACAGATTTTGTACCTTGTCAGCTCGGGGGTTTGAACTCCCAACCTTGCGGTTACTAGTCCAACGCTCTAACCACTAAGCTACACTGCCGCCTAATGAAGTCCTAATGAAGTCCTAAAGTCCTAATGAAGTCCTAAAGTCCTAATGAAGTCCTAAAGTCCTAATGAAGTCCTAATGAAGTCCTAATGATGTCCTAATGAAGTCCTAAAGTAATAATGAAGGTGTTGTGGTAGAATGTGCTGAAGGTGTGCTGTGTGTCTGACCGTTGAACCTAAACCCATGTTGTGGTAGAATGTGCTGAAGGTGTGGTGTTGAACCTAAACCCATGTTGTGGTAGAATGTGCTGAAGGTGTGGTGTTGAACCTAAACCCATGTGGTAGAATGTACTGAAGGTGTGGTGTTGAACCTAAACCCATGTTGTGGTAGAATGTACTGAAGGTGTGGTGTTGAACCTAAACCCATGTTGTGGTAGAATGTGCTGAAGGTGTGGTGTTGAACCTAAACCCATGTGGTAGAATGTACTGAAGGTGTGGTGTTGAACCTAAACCCATGTGGTAGAATGTACTGAAGGTGTGGTGTTGAACCTAAACCCATGTTGTGGTAGAATGTGCTGAAGGTGTGGTGTTGAACCTAAACCCATGTGGTAGAATGTACTGAAGGTGTGGTGTTGAACCTAAACCCATGTTGTGGTAGAATGTACTGAAGGTGTGGTGTTGAACCTACACCCATGTTGTGGTAGAATGTACTGAAGGTGTGGTGTTGAACCTAAACCCATGTGGTAGAATGTACTGAAGGTGTGGTGTTGAACCTAAACCCATGTTGTGGTAGAATGTACTGAAGGTGTGGTGTTGAACCTAAACCCATGTTGTGGTAGAATGTACTGAAGGTGTGGTGTTAACTGAACCTACACCCATGTTGTGGTAGAATGTACTGAAGGTGTGGTGTTGAACCTAAACCCATGTGGTAGAATGTACTGAAGGTGTGGTGTTGAACCTAAACCCATGTTGTGGTAGAATGTACTGAAGGTGTGGTGTTGAACCTAAACCCATGTGGTAGAATGTACTGAAGGTGTGGTGTTGAACCTAAACCCATGTGGTAGAATGTACTGAAGGTGTGGTGTTGAACCTAAACCCATGTTGTGGTAGAATGTACTGAAGGTGTGGTGTTGAACCTAAACCCATGTTGTGGTAGAATGTACTGAAGGTGTGGTGTTGAACCTAAACTAAACCCATGTGGTAGAATGTACTGAAGGTGTGGTGTTGAACCTAAACCCATGTTGTGGTAGAATGTACTGAAGGTGTGGTGTTGAACCTAAACCCATGTTGTGGTAGAATGTACTGAAGGTGTGGTGTTGAACCTAAACCCATGTTGTGGTAGAATGTACTGAAGGTGTGGTGTTGAACCTAAACCCATGTTGTGGTAGAATGTACTGAAGGTGTGGTGTTGAACCTAAACCCATGTGGTAGAATGTACTGAAGGTGTGGTGTTGAACCTAAACCCATGTGGTAGAATGTACTGAAGGTGTGGTGTTGAACCTAAACCCATGTTGTGGTAGAATGTACTGAAGGTGTGGTGTTGAACCTAAACCCATGTGGTAGAATGTGCTGAAGGTGTGGTGTTGAACCTAAACCCATGTTGTGGTAGAATGTACTGAAGGTGTTGTTGAACCTAAACCCATGTTGTGGTAGAATGTACTGAAGGTGTGGTGTTGAACCTAAACCCATGTGGTAGAATGTACTGAAGGTGTGGTGTTGAACCTAAACCCATGTGGTAGAATGTACTGAAGGTGTGGTGTTGAACCTAAACCCATGTTGTGGTAGAATGTACTGAATTTGTGGTGTTGAACCTAAACCCATGTTGTGGTAGAATGTACTGAAGGTGTGGTGTTGAACCTGTCTATGAGGAATGTGAGGTATGTGGAGGCTGTTTACTCCTACTCCCTCCCTGCTGTCTAATGTTTGATCGTCTCATTACTCTACCACCACAACTAATACCATTACTAGAACCCTCTTCCCTGCAGTCCCAAATGGCACTCTATTCCCTACATAGTGCACTATTTTTGACTAGGGTAATGTGAGGAATGTAGAGGCTGATTGCTCCAGGTCTCTCCCAAACAGCCCATCAGTCTAGTGTTAAATACTGAGGTAATTACTGTTCCCTCTACGGACAGCTCTACTGATCCCTCTACCATACCCCCTCTATGGACAGCTCTACGAATCACTCTACCATACCCCCTCTATGGACAGCTCTACTAATCCCTCTACCATACCCCCTCTATGGACAGCTCTATGAATCCCTCTACCATACCCCCTCTATGGACAGCTCTACTAATCCCTCTACCATACCCCCTCTATGGACAGCTCTACTAATCCCTCTACCATACCCCCTCTATGGACAGCTCTACGAATCACTCTACCATACCCCCTATATGGACAGCTCTACTAATCCCTCTACCATACCCCCTCTATGGACAGCTCTATGAATCCCTCTACCATACCCCCTCTATGGACAGCTCTACTAATCCCTCTACCATACCCCCTCTATGGACAGCTCTATGAATCCCTCTACCATACCCCCTCTATGGACAGCTCTACTAATCCCTCTACCATACCCCCTCTATGGACAGCTCTACTAATCCCTCTACCATACCCCCTCTATGGCCAGCTCTACGAATCACTCTACCATACCCCCTCTATGGACAGCTCTACTAATCCCTCTACCATACCCCCTCTATGGACAGCTCTACGAATCCCTCTACCATACCCCCTCTATGGACAGCTCTACTGATCCCTCTACCATACCCCCTCTATGGACAGCTCTACGAATCCCTCTACCATACCCCATCTAAGGACAGCTCTACGAATCCCTCTACCATACCCCCTCTATGGACAGCTCTCCGAATCACTCTACCATACCCCCTCTACGGACAGCTCTACTAATCCCTCTACCATACCCCCTCTATGGACAGCTCTACGAATCCCTCTACCATACCCCCTACAGACAGCTCTACGAATCCCTCTACCATACCCCCTCTATGGACAGCTCTACTAATCCCTCTACCATACCCCTCTATGGACAGCTCTATGAATCCCTCTACCATACCCCCTCTATGGACAGCTCTACTAATCCCTCTACCATACCCCCTCTATGGACAGCTCTACTAATCCCTCTACCATACCCCCTCTATGGACAGCTCTACGAATCACTCTACCATACCCCCTCTATGGACAGCTCTACGAATCCCTCTACCATACCCCCTCTACAGACAGCTCTACTAATCCCTCTACCATACCCCCTCTATGGACAGCTCTACGAATCACTCTACCATACCCCCTCTATGGACAGTTCTACTAATCCCTCTACCATACCCCTCTATGGACAGCTCTACGAATCACTCTACCATACCCCCTCTATGGACAGCTCTACTAATCCCTCTACCATACCCCCTCTATGGACAGTTCTACTAATCACTCTACCATACCCCCTCTATGGACAGCTCTACTAATCCCTCTACCATACCCCCTCTATGGACAGCTCTACGAATCACTCTACCATACCCCCTCTATGGACAGTTCTACTAATCACTCTACCATACCCCCTCTATGGACAGCTCTACGAATCCCTCTACCATACCCCCTCTATGGACAGCTCTACGAATCACTCTACCATACCCCCTCTATGGACAGTTCTACTAATCCCTCTACCATACCCCCTCTATGGACAGCTCTACTAATCCCTCTACCATACCCCCTCTATGGACAGCTCTACGAATCCCTCTACCATACCCCCTCTATGGACAGCTCTACGAATCCCTCTACCATACCCCCTCTACCATACCCCCTCTTCTCTATATAGTGCACTACTTTTGACCAGAGCCCTGTGGACCCTGGTCTAAAGTAGTGCACTATGTAGGGAATAGGGTGCCATTGGGCTCTGGTCTAATGTAGTGCACTATATATATAGGGAATAGGGTGCCATAGGGCTCTGGTCTAAAGTAGTACACTATATAGGGAATAGGGTGCCGTAGGGCTCTGGTGTAAAGTAGTGCACTATATAGGGAATAGGGCTCTGGTCTAAAGTAGTGCACTATATAGGGAATAGGGTGCCATTGGGGACTTAACATATATTTCCCCTTCCCCCTCAGCAGTTATCTAAATCCCCTGGACTAAACTGACCTCTAGGGATAAACACACTGGAGTCCACTGGGCTGGACGGCCTGTAGATCTGGCACCATCCAATCAGGAGTCGGCAACAGAAATGGAATGGAAAGAATTTAACAGCGCTGTGTGCATCATTTATGATGACTTAAATGTTATAAAGTTACTATACAGTTGCATTTGATATTTGTCTTCTCATTGACCCAGTGGATGACATGCCATAGATCAATGTAGAGGTCCACTTGAAGACCGAGTGGATGGCATGCTATAGATTAATGTAGAGGTCCACTTGAAGACCTAGTGGATGACATGCTATAGATTAATGTAGAGGTCCACTTGAAGACCTAGTGGTTGACATGCCATAGATCAATGTAGAGGTCCACTTGAAGACCGAGTGGTTGACATGCTATAGATTAATGTAGAGGTCCACTTGAAGACCTAGTGGATGACATGCTATAGATTCATGTAGAGGTCCACTTGAAGACCTAGTGGTTGACATGCCATAGATCAATGTAGAGGTCCACTTGAAGACCGAGTGGTTGACATGCTATAGATTAATGTAGAGGTCCACTTGAAGACCTAGTGGATGACATGCTATAGATTAATGTAGAGGTCCACTTGAAGACCTAGTGGATGACATGCCATAGATTAATGTAGAGGTCCACTTGAAGACCTAGTGGATGACATGCCATAGATTAATGTAGAGGTCCACTTGAAGACCAGGTCTAGACTAATAATGTCTTCTTCAGGTCTTTGACTGGACAGGAGATATCTAAACTAATACAGCTACCCTCAACACCCTGGAGACCACTGGACTGGACAGGAGATATCTAGACTAATACAGCTACCCTCAACACCCTGGAGACCACTGGGCTGGACAGGAGATATCTAAACTAATACAGCTACCCTCAACACCCTGGAGACCACTGGGCTGGACAGGAGATATCTAAACTAATACAGCTACCCTCAACACCCTGGAGACAACTGGGCTGGACAGGAGATATCTAAACTAATACAGCTACCCTCTACACCCTGGAGACCACTGGACTGGACAGGAGATATCTAAACTAATACAGCTACCCTCAACACCCTGGAGACCACTGGGCTGGACAGGAGATATCTAGACAAATACAGCTACCCTCAACACCCTGGAGACTACTGGACTGGACAGGAGATATCTAAACTAATACAGCTACCCTCAACACCCTGGAGACCACTGGGCTGGACAGGAGATATCTAGTCTAATACAGCTACCCTCAAAACACTGGGTTGGACAGGAGATATCTAAACTAATACAGCTACCCTCAACACCCTGGAGACCACTGGGCTGGACAGGAGATATCTAAACTAATACAGCTACCCTCAACACACTGGGCTGGACAGGAGATATCTAAACTAATACAGCTACCCTCAACACCCTGGAGACAACTGGGCTGGAAAGGAGATATCTAAACTAATACAGCTACCCTCAACACCCTGGAGAACACTGGACTGGACAGGAGATATCTAAACTAATACAGCTACCCTCAACACCCTGGAGACCACTGGACTGGACAGGAGATATCTAGACTAATACAGCTACCCTCAACACCCTGGAGACCACTGGGCTGGACAGGAGATATCTAAACTAATACAGCTACCCTCAACACCCTGGAGACCACTGGACTGGACAGGAGATATCTAGACTAATACAGCTACCCTCAACACACTGTGCTGGCCAGGAGATATTTAAACTAATACAGCTACCCTCAACACCCTGGAGACCACTGGGCTGGACAGGAGATATCTAAACTAATACAGCTACCCTCAACACCCTGGAGACCACTGGACTGGACAGGAGATATTTAAACTAATACAGCTACCCTCAACACCCTGGAGACCACTGGGCTGGACAGGAGATATCTAAACTAATACAGCTACCCTCAACACCCTGGAGACCACTGGACTGGACAGGAGATATCTAAACTAATTCAGCTACCCTCAACACCCTGGAGACCACTGGACTGGACAGGAGATATCTAGACTAATACAGCTACCCTCAACACACTGGGCTGGACAGGAGATATTTAAACTAATACAGCTACCCTCAACACCCTGGAGACCACTGGGCTGGACAGGAGATATCTAAACTAATACAGCTACCCTCAACACCCTGGAGACCACTGGACTGGACAGGAGATATTTAAACTAATACAGCTACCCTCAACACCCTGGAGACCACTGGGCTGGACAGGAGATATTTAAACTAATACAGCTACCCTCAACACCCTGGAGACCACTGGGCTGGACAGGAGATATCTAAACTAATACAGCTACCCTCAACACCCTGGAGACCACTGGACTGGACAGGAGATATCTAAACTAATACAGCTACCCTCAACACCCTGGAGACCACTGGACTGGACAGGAGATATCTAAACTAATACAGCTACCCTCAACACACTGGACTGGACAGGAGGTCTCTAAACTAATACAGCTACTCTCAACACACTGGATACCACTGGGCTGGACATGAGATATCTAAACTAATACAGCTACCCTCAACACACTGGACTAGACAGGAGGTCTCTAAACTAATACAGCTACCCTCAACACACTGGATACCACTGGGCTGGACATGAGATATCTAAACTAATACAGCTACCCTCAACACCCTGGAGACCACTGGACTGGACAGGAGATATCTAAACTAATACAGCTACCCTCAACACCCTGGAGACCACTGGGCTGGACAGGAGATATCTAAACTAATACAGCTACCCTCAACACCATGGAGACCACTGGGCTGGACAGGAGATATCTAAACTAATACAGCTACCCTCAACACCCTGGAGACCACTGGGCTGGACAGGAGATATCTAAACTAATACAGCTACCCTCAACACCCTGGAGACCACTGGACTGGACAGGAGATATCTAAACTAATACAGCTACCCTCAACACCCTGGAGACCACTGGACTGGACAGGAGATATCTAAACTAATACAGCTACCCTCAACACACTGGACTGGACAGGAGGTCTCTAAACTAATACAGCTACTCTCAACACACTGGATACCACTGGGCTGGACATGAGATATCTAAACTAATACAGCTACCCTCAACACACTGGACTAGACAGGAGGTCTCTAAACTAATGCAGCTACCCTCAACACACTGGATACCACTGGGCTGGACATGAGATATCTAAACTAATACAGCTACCCTCAACACCCTGGAGACCACTGGACTGGACAGGAGATATCTAAACTAATACAGCTACCCTCAACACCCTGGAGACCACTGGACTGGACAGGAGATATCTAGACTAATACAGCTACCCTCAACACCCTGGAGACCACTGGGCTGGACAGGAGATATCTAGACTAATACAGCTACCCTCAACACCCTGGAGACCACTGGGCTGGACAGGAGATATCTAAACTAATACAGCTACCCTCAACACCCTGGAGACCACTGGGCTGGACAGGAGATATCTAAACTAATACAGCTACCCTCAACACCCTGGAGACCACTGGACTGGACAGGAGATATCTAAACTAATACAGCTACCCTCAATCCACTGGTGACCACTGGACTGGACAGGAGATATCTAGACTGATAATGTCTTCGTCAGGTCTTTGACTGGTCAGGAGATATCTTGACTAATAATGTCTTCGTCAGGTCTTTGACTGGACAGGAGATATCTTGACTAATAATGTCCTTGTCAGGTCTTTGACTGGTCAGGAGATATCTTGACTAATAATGTCTTCGTCAGGTCTTTGACTGGGCAGGAGATATCTTGACTAATAATGTCTTCATCAGGTCTTTGACTGGTCAGGAGATATCTTGACTAATAATGTCTTCGTCAGGTCTTTGACTGGGCAGGAGATATCTTGACTAATAATGTCTTCGTCAGGTCTTTGACTGGGCAGGAGATATCTTGACTAATAATGTCTTCGTCAGGTCTTTGACTGGTCAGGAGATATCTTGACTAATAATGTCTTCGTCAGGTCTTTGACTGGACAGGAGATATCTTGACTAATAATGTCCTTGTCAGGTCTTTGACTGGTCAGGAGATATCTTGACTAATAATGTCTTCGTCAGGTCTTTGACTGCGCAGGAGATATCTTGACTAATAATGTCTTCGTCAGGTCTTTGACTGGACAGGAGATATCTTGACTAATAATGTCTTCGTCAGGTCTTTGACTGGTCAGGAGATATCTTGACTAATAATGTCTTCGCCAGGTCTTTGACTGGACAGGAGATATCTTGACTAATAATGTCTTCGTCAGGTCTTTGACTGGTCAGGAGATATCTTGACTAATAATGTCTTCGTCAGGTCTTTGACTGGACAGGAGATATCTTGACTAATAATGTCTTCGTCAGGTCTTTGACTGGGCAGGAGATATCTTGACTAATAATGTCTTCGTCAGGTCTTTGACTGGGCAGGAGATATCCTGACTAATAATGTCTTTGTCAGGTCTTTGACTGGGCAGGAGATATCTTGACGAATAATGTCTTCGTCAGGTCTTTGACTGGTCAGGAGATATCTTGACTAATAATGTCTTCGTCAGGTCTTTGACTGGGCAGGAGATATCTTGACTAATAATGTCTTTATCAGGTCTTTGACTGGGCAGGAGATATCTTGACTAATAATGTCTTCATCAGGTCTTTGACTGGTCAGGAGATATCTTGACTAATAATGTCTTCGTCAGGTCTTTGACTGGGCAGGAGATATCTTGACTAATAATGTCTTCATCAGGTCTTTGACTGGTCAGGAGATATCTTGACTAATAATGTCTTCGTCAGGTCTTTGACTGGTCAGGAGATATCTTGACTAATAATGTCTTCGTCAGGTCTTTGACTGCGCAGGAGATATCTTGACTAATAATGTCTTCGTCAGGTCTTTGACTGGACAGGAGATATCTTGACTAATAATGTCTTCGTCAGGTCTTTGACTGGACAGGAGATATCTTGACTAATAATGTCTTCGTCAGGTCTTTGACTGGTCAGGAGATATCTTGACTAATAATGTCTTTATCAGGTCTTTGACTGGGCAGGAGATATCTTGACTAATAATGTCTTTGTCAGGTCTTTGACTGGGCAGGTCAGGATCATATGTGTTTGCGTACGTCAAGTCTACACCTCGATGTGTTTCCTTCATTCAAGGTCATTGATATGTACCTACCCAAGACGAGAAGACTGGAACAACATCTAGAGTGTTTTTTTGGTGTTGTGAAACAATGAATAAATCACTAACCATCCTAGCTAAGTGAAGAAGACTGGTTCTCCTGCTGAGGAGCCAAGCTCCAAGTCATGGTATCAACCCAACCATTAATCAGATGTAGGGGGTTTTCCCCCTCCCAATAACATAATTCACTTTGACAACCGTTGAGATGTGTTTCACTTCAGCGACGTCAATCATGCA
>NW_027012239.1:243438-271989 GCF_036934945.1 Oncorhynchus masou masou
AAGGTTAGACTTACACTGAGCTGTTCCCATCTGGTCCTGACCCCCCTCCTCTCTCAAGGTTAGACTTACCCTGAACTGTTCCCATCTGGTCCTCACCCCCCCCCCGATCCCCTCTCTTAGCCGTGGTCAGCAGAATGATGGGGAGTTATGGGGTCCGCTACCAGTTAAATCAGGGTGGCCCAGAGGAGGAACTCACAACCTGGATCAGATTTAGTAAATCAGGCTCAGAGATCCTGATGACATCATGATGTTGGAAAGGAAGGGGTTCTGAGAGGAGTGGAGGGAGGGGGGAGGGAGGGGGAGGGAGGGAGGGAGTCCTGAGAGGAGTGGAGGGAGGGAGGGGGGAGGGAGGGAGGGGGGGAGGGGGAGGGAGGGAGGGAGTGGAGGGAGGGAGGGAGGGAGGGAGGGAGGGGGGGGGGGGGGGGAGGGAGGGAGGGAGTGGAGGGAGGGAGGGAGGGAGGGAGGGAGGGAGGGAGGGAGGGAGTCCTGAGAGGAGTGGAGGGAGGGAGGGGGAGGGAGGGAGGGGGGGGGGGGAGGGAGGGAGGGAGGGAGGGAGGGAGGGAGGGAGGGAGGGAGGGAGGGAGGGAGGGAGGGAGGGAGGGAGTGGAGGGAGGGAGGGAGGGGGAGTCCTGAGAGGAGTGGAGGGAGGGAGGGAGTCCTGAGAGGAGTGGATGGAGGGAGGGAGGGAGGGAGGGAGGGGGGAGTCCTGAGAGGAGTGGATGGAGGGAGGGGGAGGGAGGGAGTCCTGAGAGGAGTGGAGGGAGGGAGGGGGGAGGGAGGGAGGGGGGAGGGAGGGAGTCCTGAGAGGAGTGGAGGGAGGGAGGGGGGAGTCCTGAGAGGAGTGGATGGAGGGAGGGAGGGAGTCCTGAGAGGAGTGGGAGGGGGAGGGAGTCCTGAGAGGAGTGGATGGAGGGAGGGAGGGAGGGGGAGTCCTGAGAGGAGTGGATGGAGGGAGGGAGGGAGGGAGGGAGGGAGGGAGGGAGGGAGGGAGGGAGGGAGGGAGGGAGGGAGGGAGGGAGGGAGGGAGGGGGAGTCCTGAGAGGAGTGGATGGAGGGAGGGAGGGAGGGGGAGTCCTGAGAGGGAGTGGATGGAGGGAGGGAGGGAGGGAGGGAGGAGGGGGAGGGAGGGAGGGAGTCCTGAGAGGAGTGGAGGGAGGGAGGGAGGGAGGGGAGGGAGGGAGGGAGGGAGGGGGAGGGAGTCCTGAGAGGAGTGGATGGAGGGAGGGAGGGAGGGGGAGTCCTGAGAGGAGTGGATGGAGGGAGGGAGGGAGGGGGGAGTCCTGAGAGGAGTGGATGGAGGGAGGGAGGGAGGGAGGGAGTCCTGAGAGGAGTGGATGGAGGGAGGGAGGGAGGGAGGGAGGGGGAGGGAGGGAGGGAGGGAGGGGGGGAGTCCTGAGAGGAGTGGATGGAGGGAGGGAGGGAGGGGGAGTCCTGAGAGGAGTGGATGGAGGAGGGAGGGAGTCCTGAGAGGAGTGGATGGAGGGAGGGAGGGAGGGAGGGAGGGGAGGGAGTCCTGAGAGGAGTGGAGGGAGGGAGGGAGGGAGGGAGGGGAGGGAGTCCTGAGAGGAGTGGAGGGAGGGAGGGAGGGAGGGAGGGAGGGAGGGGAGGGAGTCCTGAGAGGAGTGGAGGGAGGGAGGGAGGGAGGGAGGGGGAGGGAGTCCTGAGAGGAGTGGAGGGAGGGAGGGAGGGAGGGGGAGGGAGGGAGGGAGTCCTGAGAGGAGTGGATGGAGGAGGGAGGGAGGGAGGGAGGGAGGGAGGGGGGAGGGAGTCCTGAGAGGAGTGGAGGGAGGTAGGGAGGGAGTCCTGAGAGGAGTGGAGGGAGGGAGGGAGGGAGGGGGAGGGAGGGAGGGAGGGAGTCCTGAGAGGAGTGGATGGAGGGAGGGAGGGAGGGAGGGGGAGTCCTGAGAGGAGTGGAGGGAGGGAGGGGGAGGGAGGGGGGAGTCCTGAGAGGAGTGGATGGAGGGAGGGGGGGAGTCCTGAGAGGAGTGGAGGGAGGGGGGGGTGGAGTCCTGAGAGGAGTGGATGGAGGGAGGGAGGGGGGGGAGGGAGGGAGGGAGGGAGTCCTGAGAGGAGTGGAGGGAGGGAGGGGTGGAGTCCTGAGAGGAGTGGAGGGAGGGAGGGAGGGAGGGAGGGATACCTCCTTGGTGTGTTGCCTTATCTGAACTGTTTAATGAAACTCAGTGTTCTTGGCCCAGCAGGCTCCTGTACTCACTCACCACTGAACCCAGGTTTTATGAGTGGGCCTGTCCGGGCCCGGCCCGCATGAATGAAAGATTATAGGAACCAATATCCACCGTTCTTTATGCTTAATTATGAAAACAGTTAGAGGCCTTTGGGTTTTAAAAGACTAACAATGAGAAAAAAACACAATTGAGAAGAATGTTTTCCAGATGTTTCCCATGCTACAATATAATGCTGCCAAAGTCTTAGAGGAGGTTTACTTTACACAAACGTGTATTGGCATGAGTGACAAATAGAGAGGCTGTTTTTATTTTATTTAAAGGATTCATCATTCATTTTTATGTTGATAAGTTTAAAATGTTTTCATCTCTGCCCCATCTGTTAAGGAAACATGGACTCTGTGGGTGGGACATGTACTACGAGGATAGAGGAAACATGGACTCTGTGGGCGGGACATGTACTACGAGGATAGAGGAAACATGGACTCTGTGGGCGGGACATGTACTACGAGGATAGAGGAAACATGGACTCTGTGGGCGGGACATGTACTACGAGGATAGAGGAAACATGGACTCTGTGGGTGGGACATGTACTACGAGGATAGAGGAAACATGGACTCTGTGGGTGGGACATGTACTACGAGGATAGAGGAAACATGGACTCTGTGGGCGGGACATGTACTACGAGGATAGAGGAAACATGGACTCTGTGGGTGGGACATGTACTACGAGGATAGAGGAAACATGGACTCTGTGGGTGGGACATGTACTACGAGGATAGAGGAAACATGGACTCTGTGGGCGGGACATGTACTACGAGGATAGAGGAAACATGGACTCTGTGGGCGGGACATGTACTATGAGGATAGAGGAAACATGGACTCTGTGGGCGGGACATGTACTACGAGGATAGAGGAAACATGGACTCTGTGGGCGGGACATGTACTACGAGGATAGAGGAAACATGGACTCTGTGGGCGGGACATGTACTACGAGGATAGAGGAAACATGGACTCTGGGCGGGACATGTACTACGAGGATAGAGGAAACATGGACTCTGTGGGCGGGACATGTACTACGAGGATAGAGGAAACATGGACTCTGTGGGCGGGACATGTACTACGAGGATAGAGGAAACATGGACTCTGTGGGCGGGACATGTACTACGAGGATAGAGGAAACATGGACTCTGTGGGCGGGACATGTACTACGAGGATAGAGGAAACATGGACTCTGGACTCTGTGGGCGGGACATGTACTACGAGGATAGAGGAAACATGGACTCTGTGGGCGGGACATGTACTACGGGGATAGAGGAAACATGGACTCTGGACTCTGTGGGCGGGACATGTACTACGAGGATAGAGGAAGCATGGACTCTGTGGGCGGGACATGTACTACGAGGATAGAGGAAACATGGACTCTGTGGGCGGGACATGTACTACGAGGATAGAGGAAACATGGACTCTGTGGGCGGGACATGTACTACGAGGATAGAGGAAACATGGACTCTGTGGGCGGGACATGTACTACGGGGATAGAGGAAACATGGACTCTGTGGGTGGGACATGTACTACGAGGATAGAGGAAACATGGACTCTGTGGGCGGGAAACAGAGGAAACATGCATTTCAACTGTGATCTGATCTGAGAGAGGACAGCAACTACTGAGCTTTAATCATACAGAGACACACACACACACACACACACACACACACACACACACACACACACACACACACACACACACACACACACACACACACACACACACACACACACACACACACACACACACACCACACTACACACACACACACACACACCACACTACACACACACACACACACACACACACACACACACACACACACACACACACACACTGAAAGATCGATGTGCCCATTAAGCGTTGATGAAGAGGCCAGTTTCCAGCAGTAATATTTATAAATCTCTCTGTGATTTGGATGTGAATCAGACATGTTCGACAGAGATCCCTGTCTGTTCTCAGTAAGCCAGTAAACAGGAACAGCCCAGTACGCCCTGCCTCACACCCTGACTCACTAACCACCTACAGCCCAGTACGCCCTGCCTCACACCCTGACTCCCTAACCACCTACAGCCCAGTACACCCTGCCTCACACCCTGACTCCCACAGGCACCACCTACAGCCCAGTACGCCCTGCCTCACACCCTGACTCCCTAACCACCTACACCCCAGTACGCCCTGCCTCAGACCCTGACTCACTAACCACCTACAGCCCAGTACGCCCTGCCTCACACCCTGACTCCCCAACCACCTACAGCCCAGTACGCCCTGCCTCACACCCTGACTCCCTAACCACCTACACCCCAGTACGCCCTGCCTCAGACCCTGACTCACTAACCACCTACAGCCCAGTACACCCTGCCTCACACCCTGACTCACTAACCACCTACAGCCCAGTACGCCCTGCCTCAGGCCCTGACTCACTGGAACCACCTACAGCCCAGTACGCCCTGCCTCAGACCCTGACTCCCTAACCACCTACAGCCCAGTACGCCCTGCCTCAGACCCTGACTCACTGGAACCACCTACAGCCCAGTACGCCCTGCCTCAGACCCTGACTCACTGGAACCACCTACAGCCCAGTACGCCCTGCCTCAGACCCTGACTCACTAACCACCTACAGCCCAGTACGCCCTGCCTCAGACCCTGACTCACTGGAACCACCTACAGCCCAGTACGCCCTGCCTCAGGCCCTGACTCACTAACCACCTACAGCCCAGTACGCCCTGCCTCAGACCCTGACTCACTGGAACCACCTACAGCCCAGTACGCCCTGCCTCAGACCCTGACTCACTGGAACCACCTACAGCCCAGTACGCCCTGCCTCAGACCCTGACTCACTAACCACCTACAGCCCAGTACGCCCTGCCTCAGACCCTGACTCACTAACCACCTACAGCCCAGTACGCCCTGCCTCAGACCCTGACTCACTAACCACCTACAGCCCAGTACGCCCTGCCTCACACCCTGACTCACTAACCACCTACAGCCCAGAACGCCCTGCCTCAGACCCTGACTCACTAACCACCTACAGCCCAGTACGCCCTGCCTCAGACCCTGACTCACTAACCACCTACAGGCCAGTACGCCCTGCCTCAGACCCTGACTCACAGGAACCACCTACAGCCCAGTACGCCCTGCCTCACACCCTGCCTCACTAACCACCTACAGCCCAGTACGCCCTGCCTCAGACCCTGACTCCGACAGGAACCACCTACAGCCCAGTACACCCTGCCTCAGACCCTGACTCACTAACCACCTACAGCCCAGTACGCCCTGCCTCACACCCTGCCTCACTAACCACCTACAGCCCAGTACACCCTGCCTCAGACCCTGACTCACTAACCACCTACAGCCCAGTACGCCCTGCCTCAGACCCTGACTCACTAACCACCTACAGCCCAGTACACCCTGCCTCAGACCCTGACTCACTAACCACCTACAGCCCAGTACGCCCTGCCTCAGACCCTGACTCACTAACCACCTACAGCCCAGTACACCCTGCCTCAGACCCTGACTCACTAACCACATACAGCCCAGTACGCCCTGCCTCACACACTGACTCACTAACCACCTACAGCCCAGTACGCCCTGCCTCACACCCTGCCTCATTAACCACCTACAGCCCAGTACACCCTGCCTCAGACCCTGACTCACAGGAACCACCTACAGCCCAGTACACCCTGCCTCAGACCCTGACTCACTAACCACCTACAGCCCAGTACGCCCTGCCTCACACCCTGACTCACTAACCACCTACAGCCCAGTACGCCCTGCCTCAGACCCTGACTCACTAACCACCTACAGCCCAGTACGCCCTGCCTCAGACCCTGACTCACTAACCACCTACAGCCCAGTACGCCCTGCCTCAGACCCTGGATCCCACAGGAACCACCTACAGCCCAGTACTCCCTGCCTCAGACCCTGACTCACTAACCACCTACAGCCCAGTACACCCTGCCTCAGACCCTGACTCACTAACCACCTACAGCCCAGTACACCCTGCCTCACACCCTGACTCACTAACCACCTACAGCCCAGTACGCCCTGCCTCACACCCTGACTCACTAACCACCTACAGCCCAGTACACCCTGCCTCAGACCCTGACTCACTAACCACCTACAGCCCAGTACACCCTGCCTCAGACCCTGACTCACTAACCACCTACAGCCCAGTACACCCTGCCTCAGACCCTGACTCACTAACCACCTACAGCCCAGTACACCCTGCCTCACACCCTGACTCACTAACCACCTACAGCCCAGTACGCCCTGCCTCACACGCTGACTCACTAACCACCTACAGCCCAGTACACCCTGCCTCAGACCCTGACTCACTAACCAACTACAGCCCAGTACGCCCTGCCTCAGACCCTGACTCACTAACCACCTACAGCCCAGTACACCCTGCCTCAGACCCTGACTCACTAACCACCTACACCTCTGGACATGCCCAGGTTGGGTTACTGGAATATCCCTCTGGATCAGCCCAGGCCTAGGTTGGGTTCCTGGAATAGCCCTCTGGACCAGCCCAGGCCCAGGTTGGGTTACTGGAATAGCCCTCTGGACCAGCCCAGGAGGGTTACTGGAATATCCCTCTGGACCAGCCCAGGTTGGGTTACTGGAATACCCCTCTGGACCAGCCCAGGCCCAGGTTGGGTTACTGGAATACCCCTCTGGACCAGCCCAGGTCCAGGTTGGGTTACTGGAATAACCCTCTGGACCAGCCCAGGCCCAGATTGGGTTACTGGAATATCCCTCTGGACCAGCCCAGGCCCAGGTTGGGTTACTGGAATATCCCCCTGGACCAGCCCAGGTTAGGTTACTGGAATGTCCCTCTGTACCAGCCCAGGTTGGGTTACTGGAATAACCCTCTGGACCAGCCCAGGCCCAGGTTGGGTTACTGGAATATCCCTCTGGACCAGCCCAGGTTGGGTTACTGGAATATCCCTCTGGACGAGCCCAGGTTGGGTTACTGGAATATCCCTCTGGACGAGCCCAGTTTGGGTTACTGGAATATCCCTCTGGACCAGCCCAGGTTGGGTTACTGGAATATCCCTCTGGACGAGCCCAGGTTGGGTTACTGGAATAACCCTCTGGACCAGCCCAGGCCCAGGTTGGGTTACTGGAATATCCCTCTGGACCAGCCCAGGTTGGGTTACTGGAACATCCCTCTGGACGAGCCCAGGTTGGGTTACTGGAATATCACTCTGAACGAGCCCAGTTTGGGTTACTGGAATATCCCTCTGGACCAGCCCAGGTTGGGTTACTGGAATATCACTCTGAACGAGCCCAGTTTGGGTTACTGGAATATCCCTCTGGATCAGCCCAGGTTGGGTTACTGGAATATCCCACTGGATCAGACCAGGCCCAGGTTGGGTTACTGGAATAACCCTCTGGACCAGCCCAGGCCCAGGATGACCCACTGGATCAGCCCAGGTTGGGTTACTGGAATATCCCACTGGATCAGCCCAGGTTGGGTTACTGGAATATCCCACTTGACCAGCCCAGGCCCAGGATGACCCACTGGATCAGCCCAGGTTGGGTTACTGGAATATCCCACTGGATCAGCCCAGGCCCAGGATGGGTTACTGGAATACACCACTGGATCAGCCCAGGTCGGGTTACTGGAATACCCCTCTGGACCAGCCCAGGCCCAGGTTGGGTTACTGGAATACCCCTCTGGATCAGCCCAGGCCCAGGTTGGGTTACTGGAATAACCCTCTGGACCAGCCCAGGCCCATGTTGGGTTACTGGATTAACCCTCTGGACCAGCCCAGGCCCAGGTTGGGTTACTGGAATACCCCTCTGGACCAGCCCAGGCCCATGTTGGGTTACTGGAATACCCCTCTGGACCAGCCCAGGCCCAGGTTGGGTTACTGGAATACCCCTCTGGACCAGCTCAGGCCCAGGTTGGGTTACTGGAATAACCCTCTGGACCAGCCCAGGCCCATGTTGGGTTACTGGATTAACCCTCTGGACCAGCCCAGGCCCAGGTTGGGTTACTGGAACAACCCTCTGGATCTGCCCAGGCCCAGGTTGGGTTACTGGAATAACCCTCTGGATCAGCCCAGGTTGGGATACTGGAATATCCCACTGGATCTGCCCAGGTCAGGTTACTGGAATAACCCTCTGGATCAGCCCAGGTTGGGTTACTGGAATAACCCTCTGGATCTGCCCAGGTTGGGTTACTGGATTATCCCACTGGATCAGCCCAGGCCCAGGTTGGGTTACTGGAATATCCCACTGGATCAGCCCAGGCCCAGAATAACCCTTCTGGTCCTCCCCAAATGGCGCTGATAAGCACTGGTCAAAGTAGAAAATAAGGTGCCATTTAGGACACAACCATATTACTGGTGCTTCTCACTCACAGTGTGACCTATGACCTCTCCCCTGTGTGTAAAGAATCAAAGGACACACGTTGTCTTAGGATCTGTACGGCAACAACAACAAGATGGTGTGGTGTTGACCAAGTTACAGTAATGAGCCTCGGCATCAACAACAACAAGATGGTGTGGTGGTGGTGACCAAGTTACAGTAATGAGCCTCGGCATCAACAACAACAAGATGGTGTGGCGGTGGTGACCAAGTTACAGTAATGAGCCTCGGCATCAACAACAACAAGATGGTGTGTGGTGGTGACCAAGTTACAGTAATGAGCCTCGGCATCTACAACAACAAGATGGTGTGGTGGTGACCAAGTTAAGTAAGGAGCCTCAGCATCAACAACAACAAGATGGTGTGGTGGTGACCAAGTTACAGTAATGAGCCTCAGCATCAACAACAACAAGATGGTGTGTGGTGGTGACCAAGTTACAGTAAGGAGCCTCAGCATCAACAACAACAAGATGGTGTGGTGGTGACCAAGTTACAGTAATGAGCATCAACAACAACAAGATGGTGTGGTGGTGGTGACCAAGTTACAGTAAGGAGCCTCAGCATCAACAACAACAAGATGGTGTGTGGTGGTGACCAAGTTACAGTAATGAGCCTCGGCATCAACAACAACAAGCTGGTGTGGTGGTGGTGACCAAGTTACAGTAATGAGCCTCAGCATCAACAACAACAAGATGGTGTGGTGGTGACCAAGTTACAGTAATGAGCCTCGGCATCTACAACAACAAGATGGTGTGTGGTGGTGACCAAGTTACAGTAAGGAGCCTCAGCATCAACAACAACAAGATGGTGTGTGGTGGTGACCAAGTTACAGTAATGAGCATCAACAACAACAAGATGGTGTGTGGTGGTGACCAAGTTACAGTAATGAGCCTCGGCATCAACAACAACAAGATGGTGTGTGGTGGTGACCAAGTTACAGTAATGAGCCTCGGCATCAACAACAACAAGATGGTGTGTGGTGGTGACCAAGTTACAGTAATGAGCCTCGGCATCAACAACAACAAGATGGTGTGGTGGTGGTGACCAAGTTACAGTAATGAGCCTCAGCATCAACAACAACAAGATGGTGTGGTGGTGACCAAGTTACAGTAATGAGCATCAACAACAACAAGATGGTGTGGTGGTGACCAAGTTACAGTAATGAGCATCAACAACAACAAGATGGTGTGGTGGTGACCAAGTTACAGTAATGAGCATCAACAACAACAAGATGGTGTGGTGGTGGTGACCAGGTTACAGTAATGTGCCTCGGCATCAACAGCAACAACAACCCCTAAACATATAGAGTCCTCATGTTTTGTTTAAATACAGTCCAGACTGGTTCACCTATCAGCACAGTCATCACAGAAGCTGTCAGCTAAAACGGTTTTGTTTTTTAAATCAACAACTTTCCATCACCGGAATCAGAGGCAGATTCTTACCCCCATCTGCCATCCCCAGAGCAAAACCGAAACCCAAATTAACTGGGTTAAGGAACAGTGTACCATTCGGGACCCCCATCTGCCATCTCCAGAGCAAACCGAAACCTACATGATGGGATCGTTGAACACTGACTAATATCACGGGTGATCTGGATGTGATTCTCAGCTGGGTCCCAAATGAGCTGGGTCCCAAATGATCTGGTTCCCAAATGATCTGGGTCCCAAATTAACTGGGTCCCAAATGAACTGGGTCCCAAATGATCTGGGTCCCAAATTAACTGGGTCCCAAATGATCTGGGTCCCAAATGATCTGGGTCCCAAATGATCTGGGTCCCAAATGATCTAGGTCCCAAATGATCTGGGTCCCAAATGATCTGGTTCCCAAATGATCTGGGTCCCAAATTAACTGGGTCCCAAATGAACTGGGTCCCAAATGATCTGGGTCCCAAATGATCTTGTTCCCAAATGATCTGGGTCCCAAATTAACTGGGTCCCAAATGATCTGGGTCCCAAATGATCTGGTTCCCAAATGAGCTGGGTCCAAATGGGCTGGGTCCCAAATGAGCTGGGTCCCAAATCAACTGGGTCCCAAATGAGCTGGGTCCCAAATTAATTGGGCCCCAAATTAACTGGGTCCCAAATTAACTGAGACCCAAATGATCTGGGTCCCAAATGGGTTAGGTCCCAAATGGGTTAGGTCCCAAATGAATTCACTATTTCTGACCTATGGTGCCCTATCTAGGGAACAGTGTACCATTCGGGACGTCTCTTCGTCTCGCCCAGTTGGACCTCTGCTCTTCCTGTCAGAGAGATATCATCAGATGGACATCTTCAGATTTTTTTGGGCAGGCATCTTTTCCACCTCTCCCCTCTTGCTAGATAAATACAATCCGTGGTTGTGGAATGTTGTTTCATTTGTCTCCATGACTGAGAGACCCGGGAGGCTGATTGGTGTGTCAACGGTGTTAGACATTATGTCCCACGTCAACGGTGTTAGACATTATGTCCCACGTCAACGGTGTTGGACATTATGTCCCACGTCAACGGTGTTAGACATTATGTCCCACGTCAACGGTGTTGGACATTATGTCCCACGTCAACGGTGTTAGACATTGTGTCCCACGTCAACGGTGTTGGACATTATGTCCCACGTCAACGGTGTTGGACATTATGTCCCACGCCAACGGTGTTAGACATTATGTCCCACGTCAACGGTGTTGGACATTATGTCCCACGTCAACGGTGTTTGACATTATGTCCCACGTCAACGGTGTTAGACATTATGTCCCACATCAACGGTGTTAGACATATGTCCCACGTCAACGGTGTTGGACATTATGTCCCACGTCAACGGTGTTAGACATTATGTCCCACGCCAACGGTGTTAGACGTAGTGTCCAATGTCAACGGTGTTAGACATTATGTCCCACGTCAACGGTGTTAGACATTATGTCCCACGCCAACGGTGTTAGACATTATGTCCCACGCCAACGGTGTTAGACGTGAGTGTCCAATGTCAACGGTGTTAGACATTATGTCCCACGCCAACGGTGTTGGACATTATGTCCCACGCCAACGGTGTTAGACATTATGTCCCACGCCAACGGTGTTGGACATTATGTCCCACGCCAACGGTGTTAGACATTATGTCCCACGCCAACGGTGTTGGACATTATGTCCCACGCCAACGGTGTTAGACATTATGTCCCACGCCAACGGTGTTGGACATTATGTCCCATGTCAACGGTGTTAGACATTGTGTCCCACGCCAACGGTGTTGGACATTATGTCCCACGTCAACGGTGTTGGACATTATGTCCCACGCCAACGGTGTTAGACATTATGTCCCACGTCAACGGTGTTGGACATTATGTCCCACGCCAACGGTGTTGGACATTATGTCCCACGCCAACGGTGTTAGACATTATGTCCCACGCCAACGGTGTTAGACATATGTCCCACGCCAACGGTGTTGGACATTATGTCCCACGCCAACGGTGTTAGACATTATGTCCCACGCCAACGGTGTTAGACGTAGTGTCCAATGTCAACGGTGTTAGACATTATGTCCCACGCCAACGGTGTTAGACATTATGTCCCACGCCAACGGTGTTAGACATTATGTCCCACGCCAACGGTGTTAGACGTAGTGTCCAATGTCAACGGTGTTAGACATTATGTCCCACGCCAACGGTGTTGGACATTATGTCCCACGTCAACGGTGTTAGACATTATGTCCCACGCCAACGGTGTTGGACATGGGTTATGTCCCACGCCAACGGTGTTGGACATTATGTCCCACGCCAACGGTGTTAGACATTATGTCCCACGTCAACGGTGTTGGACATTATGTCCCACGTCAACGGTGTTAGACATTATGTCCCACGCCAACGGTGTTGGACATTATGTCCCACGCCAACGGTGTTGGACATTATGTCCCACGCCAACGGTGTTAGACATTATGTCCCACGCCAACGGTGTTGGACATTAAGTCCCACGCCAACGGTGTTGGACATTATGTCCCACGCCAACGGTGTTGGACATTATGTCCCACGCCAACGGTGTTGGACATTAAGTCCCACGCCAACGGTGTTAGACATTATGTCCCACGCCAACGGTGTTAGACATTATGTCCCACGCCAACGGTGTTGGACATTAAGTCCCACGTCAACGGTGTTAGACGTTGTGTCCAATGTCAACGGTGTTGGACATTATGTCCCACGCCAACGGTGTTGGACATTATGTCCCACGCCAACGGTGTTGGACATTATGTCCCACGCCAACGGTGTTAGACATTATGTCCCACATCAACGGTGTTGGACATTATGTCAACGGTGTTGGACATTATGTCCCACGTCAACGGTGTTGGACATTATGTCCCACGCCAACGGTGTTGGACATTATGTCCCACGCCAACGGTGTTGGACATTATGTCCCACGTCAACGGTGTTGGACATTATGTCCCACGCCAACGGTGTTGGACATTATGTCCCACGTCAACGGTGTTGGACATTATGTCCCACGCCAACGGTGTTGGACATTAAGTCCCACGCCAACGGTGTTAGACATTATGTCCCACGCCAACGGTGTTAGACATTATGTCCCACGCCAACGGTGTTGGACATTATGTCCCACGCCAACGGTGTTGGACATTATGTCCCACGCCAACGGTGTTAGACATTATGTCCCACGCCAACGGTGTCAGACATTATGTCCCACGCCAACGGTGTCAGACATTATGTCCCACGCCAACGGTGTTAGACATTATGTCCCACGCCAACGGTGTTGGACATTAAGTCCCACGTCAACGGTGTTAGACATTATGTCCCACGCCAACGGTGTTAGACATTATGTCCCACGCCAACGGTGTTAGACATTATGTCCCACGCCAACGGTGTTAGACATTATGTCCCACGCCAACGGTGTTGGACATTAAGTCCCACGCCAACGGTGTTAGACATTGTGTCCAATGTCAACGGTGTTGGACATTATGTCCCACGCCAACGGTGTTGGACATTATGTCCCACGCCAACGGTGTTGGACATTATGTCCCACGTCAACGGTGTTAGACATTATGTCCCACGCCAACGGTGTTGGACATTATGTCCCACGCCAACGGTGTTAGACATTATGTCCCACGTCAACGGTGTTGGACATTATGTCCCACGCCAACGGTGTTGGACATTATGTCCCACGTCAACGGTGTTGGACATTATGTCCCACGCCAACGGTGTTGGACATTATGTCCCACGTCAACGGTGTTGGACATTATGTCCCACGCCAACGGTGTTGGACATTATGTCCCACGCCAACGGTGTTGGACATTAAGTCCCACGCCAACGGTGTTGGACATTATGTCCCACGCCAACGGTGTTAGACATTATGTCCCACGCCACGGTGTTGGACATTATGTCCCACGCCAACGGTGTTGGACATTATGTCCCACGTCAACGGTGTTAGACATTATGTCCCACGCCAACGGTGTCAGACATTATGTCCCACGTCAACGGTGTCAGACATTATGTCCCACGCCAACGGTGTTAGACATTATGTCCCACGTCAACGGTGTTGGACATTAAGTCCCACGCCAACGGTGTTAGACATTATGTCCCACGCCAACGGTGTTAGACATTATGTCCCACGCCAACGGTGTTAGACATATGTCCCACGTCAACGGTGTTAGACATTATGTCCCACGTCAACGGTGTTAGACATTATGTCCCACGTCAACGGTGTTAGACATTATGTCCCACGTCAACGGTGTTGGACATTATGTCCCACGTCAACGGTGTTAGACATTATGTCCCACGTCAACGGTGTTAGACATTATGTCCCACGTCAACGGTGTTAGACATTATGTCCCACGTCAACGGTGTTAGACATTATGTCCCACATCAACTGTGTCAGACATTATGTCCCACGTCAACGGTGTTAGACATTATGTCCCACGTCAACGGTGTTAGACATTATGTCCCACATCAACGGTGTTAGACATTGTGTCCCATGTCAACGGTGTTAGACATTATGTCCCATGTCAACGGTGTTAGACATTGTGTCCCATGTCAATGCATGACTGTCAGTGATGGATAAAGCTACTAGTCTACTAGACATCATAGACTTGTCTGATGTTTCTCCTGCTCTTCAGTCAATCCCAGTTTAGATACACTGATTTCACTTGTTTTTACAGATTGTTCTCCATCATGAGTCTATCTATCACCTGTTTTCTTTTACGGGTCACTTTGTTGTTGTTGTTGGTCCTGGGTCAGGTTGAAACGTATCACCTCTCCATAAATGCACACGCACGCACGCACGCACACGCGCGCACACACACACACACACACACACACACACACACACACACACACACACACACACACACACACACACACACACACACACACACACACACACACACTCACACACACCTTGTCCTGACCCTGGTATCAGCTCCTCATGGTCAATGGTGCCGCGACCCCAGACGGCCCAGCATGCTTTGTAGCAGTGATAAGGCCTTGGGGGGGGGAAACACCTCCCTGAACCAATAGAGATAGATATGGAGACGTTGGACCAGACAGACTCGCCCCAAATGCAGTTCAACCCTCAAAACAACATCTGAAGGATGATCTCAAATGTTAAAGGAAGTCTGGAGATTCTGTTCACCTGACTTAGAGTACCTCATCCAATCAAATCACTTTTATTAATATAGCCCTTCGTACATCAGCTGATATCTCAAAGTGCTGTACAGAAACCCAGCTTAAAACCCCCAAACAGCAAGCAATGCATGTGTAGAAGCACGGTGGCTAGGAAAACTCCCTAGAAAGGCCAAAACCTAGGAAGAAACCTAGAGAGGAACCAGGCTGTGAGGGGTGGCCAGTCCTCTTCTGGCTGTGCCGGGTGGAGATTATAACAGAACATGACGACGATGTTCAAATGTTCATAAATGACCAGCAGGGTCGAATAATAATAATCACAGTGGTTGTCGAGGAGCAACAGGTCAGCACCTCAGGAGACAATGTCACCTCCACACACACAGAAACACATATAAAACTCTATATCACCTCCTCACAGAAACACATATAAAACTCTATATCACCTCCACACAGAAACACATACAAAACTCTAGATCACCTCCTCACAGAAACACATATAAAACTCTAGATCACCTCCTCACAGAAACACATATAAAACTCTATATCACCTCCTCACAGAAACACTTACAAAACTCTATATCACCTCCTCACAGAAACACTTACAAAACTCTATATCACCTCCTCACAGAAACACATACAAAACTCTATATCACCTCCTCACAGAAACACATACACAACTCTATATCACCTCCTCACAGAAACACATACAAAACTCTATATCACCTCCTCACAGAAACACATATAAAACTCTAGATCACCTCCTCACAGAAACACATATAAAACTCTATATCACCTCCTCACAGAAACACATACAAAACTCTAGATCACCTCCACACAGAAACACATTAAAAACTCTAGATCACCTCCTCACATAAACACATACAAAACTCTAGATCACCTCCACACAGAAACACATACAAAACTCTAGATCACCTCCTCACAGAAACACATACAAAACTCTATATCACCTCCTCACAGAAACACGTACAAAACTCTAGATCACCTCCTCACAGAAACACACACAAAACTCTAGATCACCTCCACACACACAGAAACACATACAAAACTCTAGATCACCTCCACACAGAAACACGTACAAAACTCTAGATCACCTCCACACAGAAACACGTACAAAACTCTACTCTGATTCCTGCGTTAAATCAAAAACTCAAACAGTGACGCGCTCATTGCAGAAGTCGTCTGATAAAGTGGATTTTACAACCTGGACTCAGCGGTAGACGTAACATAGTTCATTTAAATCTGGAACATTCCAATTAGTATGATATGTTACGTTTCTTACGGTATATATTGATTTGCGGCTGTCCATCATCCGTTTCATATAATGATTTGCAATTTGTACAATATGTTACGAAGTTGCAAAACATATTATATGGTACAAATTCCAATTTGTTTTCGCTAACGTTATCTAGGTGGCTAACGTTATCTTGGTGGCTAACGTTATCTAGGTGGCTAAGGCTAACATTAGCTAGGTGACTAACGTTATCTAGGTGGCTAACGCTAACATTAGCTAGGTGACTAACGTTATCTAGCTTGCTAGGTGGCTAACGCTAACATTAGCTAGGTGACTAACGTTATCTAGGTGGCTAACGCTAACATTAGCTAGGTGACTAACGTTATCTAGGTGGCTAGGTGGCTAAGGCTAACATTAGCTAGGTGACTAACGTTATCTAGGTGGCTAACGCTAACATTAGCTAGGTGACTAACGTTATCTAGGTGGCTAGGTGGCTAAGGCTAACATTAGCTAGGTGACTAACGTTATCTAGGTGGCTTAACATTAGCTAGGTGACTAACGTTATATAGGTGGCTAAGGCTAACATTAGCTAGGTGACTAACGTTATCTAGGTGGCTAACGCTAACATTAGCTAGGTGACTAACGTTATCTAGCTTGCTAGGTGGCTAACGCTAACATTAGCTAGGTGACTAACGTTATCTAGGTGGCTAGGTGGCTAACGCTAACATTCGCTAGGTGACTAACGTTATCTAGGTTGCTAGGTGGCTAACGCTACCATTAGCTAGATGACTAACGTTATCTAGGTGGGTTAGGGTTAGGGTTAGGGTTATTATTTTTTTAAACAGAAAAACCTTAATACATAACTATTCAGACCTTTTGCTTTGAGACTCTAAATTGAGCTCAGGTACATCCTGTTTCCATTGATCATCCTTGAGATGTTTCTACAACTTGATTGGAGTCCATCTGTGGTAAATTCAACTGATTGGACATGATTTGGAAAGGCACACACCTGTCTATGTAAGGTCCCACTATTGATAGTGCATGTCAAAGCAGAATCCAAGGCATGAGGTCAAAGGACTTGTCTGTAGAGCTCTGAGACAGGATTGTATCAAGGCACAGATCAGGGGAACTGTACCAAACAAATTCTGCAGCATTGACGGTCCCCAAGAACATTCTTAAATGAATGAGTTTGGAACCACCAAAACTCTTCCTTGAGCTGGCAGCCTGGACGAAATGAGCAATAGAGGGAGAAGGGCCTTGGTCAGGAGGTGGGGTTGATGGTCACTCTGACAGAGCTCCAGAGTGCCTCTGGAGATGGGAGAACCTTCCAGAAGGACAACCATCTCTGCAGCACTTCCCCAACCAAGCCTTTATGGTAGAGTGGCCAGACAAAGCCACTCCTCAGTAATATGCCCATGACAGCCCGCTTGGAGTTGCAAAAAGGCACTTAAAGGACTCTCATTTACATTACATTTACATTTAAGTCATTTGGCAGACGCTCTTATCCAGAGCGACTTACAAATTGGTGAATTTACCTTATGACATCCAGTGGAACAGCCACTTTACAATAGTGCATCTAAATCATTTAAGGGGGGGAGAAGGATTACTTCATCCTATCCTAGGTATTCCTTAAAGAGGTGGTGTTTCAGGTGTCTCCGGAAGGTGGTGATTGACTCTCAGACCATAAGAAACAAGATTCTCTGGTCTGATGAAACGAAGATTGAACCATTTGGCCTGAATGCCAAGCTTCACATCTGGAGGAATCCTGGCACCATCCCTACGGTGAAGCATGGTGGTGGCAGCATCATGCTGTGTTTTTCAGCAGCAGGGACTGAGAGACTAGTCAGGATTGAGGGAAAGATGAATGGAGCAAAGTACAGAGAGATCCTTGATGAAAACCTGCTCCAGAGCGCTCAGGACCTCAGACTGAGGAGAAGATTCACCTTCCAACAGGACAATGACCCTAAGCACACAGCCAAGACAGCGCAGGAGGGGCTTCGGGACAAGTCTCTGAATGTCCTTGAGTGGCCCAACAAAAGCCTGGTCTTGAACCCGATCAATCATCTCTGGAGAGACCTGAAAGCAGCTGCACTGTCGGAACTAGTAGCACAAGCATTGTCGCTACACTCGCAATAACATCTGTTAACCATGTGCAAGTGACCAATAACATTTTATTTTATTTAAAAAAAATAGAGGTGTAGCGACGCTCCCCATCCAACCCGACAGAGCTTGAGCTCAAAGCCCGAAACAAAGGGAGACAACGTGGAGATAAGGAGTAACAAAATATATATTTATTAACTAAAGCAACTAAGGAAGTGAGTGTTTTGCATGCATGAATGTGATAATGCAGGGTGTTGAAAGGTGCCAATGCAAACAAACAAAAGGCCACCAAGAACCGCAACACAATCTACAATGGTGTCTGCATGGAGAGAGTCTCCTCCATGAATGTGGAAGAGGTCTATTTATCCTGGGACACACCTGGCCCAGGTGTTTCCCATGTAGCTGACGACCCTCCCCAACTCCGCCCACCGGCATCCTAATAAGGAAACAAAAACAAAGACAGAATACGGCAGACAGAGTGGGAGGGTCGTCACAGAAGAATGTGAGAAACTCCACAAATACAGGTGTGCCAAGCATGTAGCGTCACAACCAAGAAGACTTGAGTCTGTAATCGCTGCCAACTGTGCTTCAACAAAGTACTGAGTAAAGGTTCTGCGTAATAATGTTTATACTGTATTCTTGTATTCAGACAAGTCCCCATTTTTTTATTACTTTGTCATTATGGTGTATTGTGATGTCATTAAGGGGTATTGTGATGTCATTAAGTGGTATTGTGACGTCATTAAGGGGCATTGTGTGTAGATTGATGAGGGGTGAAAACGATTGAATCCATTTTAGAATAAGTAACGTAACAAAATGTGGAAAAAGTCAAGGGGTATGAATACTGTAGTTACTGCTATAAAGGGGTATGAATACTGTAGTTACTGCTATAAAGGGGTCTGAATACTGCTAAAAAAGTAAGTAAGTAGTTGCAAAGTTGCTAATTAGCTAAAAATGCAAAAGTTGCCCTTGGATGAGACTCAAACACCCAAACGTTGAATTGCTAGACGTTTTAATGCCGATCCATTCCCCCCGACCAACAACCCTGATGTTGTTTTTGCCGTAGCCCCTTCTTCCTGCAGTCAAATGTCCTCGTGGTGGAATGTTATTCAGATTGTGTTATAATTTCATAATTATTCAACATTATAAATTAAAATGAAAAAGCGCTGAAAATCTACTGTTTCTATGTAAAACATATGTATTTCAGTCTTCTGTCATGTATATAACGTGTAGTATTCGGAGGAAACCCCAAAATGGAAAACATTTAAACTCTATATCTAACATTGTTCAGGTCTATTATTTTTTTACACCAGTAACAATGTGTGCGAGGCTTATACTTTTGTTTGTTATAAAACGTTTAACATTTTTTATAAACACTCTGTGTCACTGTAACGACGTTCTTCATTTGTCGCAAGAAAGTCGGACCGAAATGCAGCGTGTTGGTTACTCATGTTTATTAGTGAAACAAATAACGAAACTATGCATAAAATAACTAATAAATACAAAACAACAAAACGGAACGTGAAACCTATTACAGCCTGACTGGTGAACACTAACACAGAGACAGGAACAATCACCCACGAATTACAAAGCGAAACCCAGGCTACCTAAATACAGTTCCCAATCAGAGACAACGAGAATCACCTGACTCTGATTGAGAACCGCCTCAGGCAGCCAAACCTATGAAACACACACCCTAATCAGCTACAATCCCAATAACTAAAAACCCCCACTAAGAATACAACAAACAATAAACCCATGTCACACCCTGGCCTGACCAACTAATTAACTAAAACACAAAATACTAAGACCAAGGCGTGACAGTCACCGAGATTTAGCCCACTGCAGTAATTAATAAGTAACCTTGTGTCTTATGTAACCATAACAAACATACCATATCATACTAATATGAGTGTCCTGCATTTACATTTACTGTGTTACGTTCAGTCTATGAGACCAGGCTGGATGCTAAGCTTCAGGAATGTTTTGTTAGTACATACTGTAACATTGAGGAGTTAACCACATCAGTCACAGGCTTCATTAGTACGTGCATCAAAGACCCCCCATGCATTACAGGCAACATCCGCACTGAGCTAAAGGCTAGAGCTGACGCTTTCAAGGAGCAGGACTCTAATCCGGACACTTTATAATAATCTCAGACAGGCGTCAATGCAGGACCAAGATTGAATTCTACTATTCCTGCTCTGACTAGATGGGCTTGCAAACTATCACGGATTGCAAAGGGAAATTCAGCCACGAGATGCCCAGTGACGCAAGCCTACCAGACAAGATAAATGCCTTCTATGCCCACTTTGAGGCAAGCAACACTGAACCATGCATGAGAGCACCAGCTGTTCCGGACAACTGCGTGATCTCGCTCTCCGTAGCCAATGTGAGTAAGACCTTTAAACAGGTTAACATTCACATGGTCGGGACCAGACGGATTACCAGGAAGTGTGTTGGACAAAAGGAACACCTATGTGAGAATGCTGTTCATTGACTACAGCTCAGAATTCAACACCATAGTGCCCTGCAGCGCATCACCAAGTGCAGACCACCATAGTCCCTGTACCCAAGAAGCGAAGGTAGCCTGCCTAAATGATTACCGCCTAGGAGCACTCACATCAGTAGCCATAAAATGCTTTGAAAGGCTAGTCATGGCTCACATCAACACCATTTTCCCAGAAACCCTAGACCCACCCCAACAGATCCATAGATTACCCAATCAATCTCTATTTCACTCCACACTGCCCTTTCCCACCTGGACAAGAGGGACCCCTACGTGAGAATGCTGTTCATTGACAACAGCTCAGCGTTGAACACCATAGTGGCCACAAAGCTCATCAATAAGCTAAGGACCTTGGGACTAAACGCCTCCCTCTGCAACTGGATCCTGGACTTCCTGATTGGCCTCCCCACCTATCCATATCGACAGGGCTGTAGTGTGAAGCCGGTCGAGAGCTTCGAGTTCCTCGGTGTCCACATCACTAAGGACATGGTCCACACACAACAACACCGTCGTGAAGATAATAGCACCTCTTCCCCCTTAAGCGGCTGAAAAGATTTGGGGCCCTGAGATCCTCAGAAAGTTCCCAGCTGCACCGTAGAGAGCATCTCGACGGCTGGTTTCCCGCTGGCTACTGAGGGGAGTGCGTATGGTCCAATCTATGTGTACATATCTACCTACCGCTTGGCTACAGAGGGTAGTGCGTATGGCCCAATCTATGTAAATATCTACCTCCCACTTGGCTACAGAGGGGAGTGCGTATGGCCCAATCTATGTGTAAATATCTACCTCCAGCTTGGCTACAGAGGGGAGTGCGTATTGCCCAATCTATGTGTAAATATCTACCTCCCGCTTGGCTACAGAGGGGAGTGCGTGGCCCAACTATGTACATATCTACCTCCCGCTTGGCTACAGAGAGGGAGTGCGTATGGCCCAATCTATGTGTACATATCTACCACCCGCTTGGCTACAGAGGGGAGTGCGTATGGTCCAATCTATGTGTACATATCTACCTCCCGCTTGGCTACAGAGGGGAGTGCGTATGGTCCAATCTATGTGTACATATCTACCTCCTGCTTGGCTACAGAGGGAGTGCGTATGGCCCAATCTATGTGTACATATCTACCTCCCGCTGGCTACTGAGGGGAGTGCGTATGGCCCAATCTATGTGTAAATATCTACCTCCCGCTTGGCTACAGAGGGGAGTGCGTATGGCCCAATCTATGTGTACATATCTACCTCCCACTTGGCTACAGAGGGGAGTGCGTATGGCCCAATCTATGTGTAAATATCTACCTCCCGCTTGGCTACAGAGGGAGTGCGTATGGCCCAATCTATGTGTACATATCTACTTCCCGCTTGGCTACAGAGGGAGTGCGTATGGCCCAATCTATGTGTGCATTTCTACCTCCCGCTTGGCTACAGAGGGTAGTGCGTATGGCCCAATCTATGTGTACATATCTACCTCCCGCTTGGCTACAGAGGGAGTGCGTATGGCCCAATCTATGTGTACATATCTACCTCCCGCTTGGCTACTGAGGGAGTGCGTATGGCCCAATCTATGTGTACATATCTACCTCCCGCTGGCTACAGAGGGAGTGCGTATGGCCCAATCTATGTGTACATATCTACCTCCCGCTTGGCTACTGAGGGGAGTGCGTATGGCCCAATCTATGTGTACATATCTACTTCACCACCTGCGTAGCCCTGCACATCGACTCAGTACTGGTACTTCCTGTATATAGCCATGTTATTACATCAGTACTGGAATTTCCTGTATATAGCTATGTTATTACCTGGTACTTCCTGTATATATCCATGTTATTACCTGGTACTGGCCCTGTATGTAGCCATGTTATTAACTGGTACTTCCTGTATATAGCCATGTTATTACCTGGTACTTCCTGTATATAGCCATGTTATTACCTGGTACTTCCTGTATATAGCCATGTTATTACCTGGTACTTCCTGTATATATCCATGTTATTACCTGGTACTCTGCTGGTATATAGCCATGTTATTAACTGGTACTTGCTGTATATAGCCATGTTATTACCTGGTACTTCCTGTATATAGCCATGTTATTACCTGGACTTCCTGTATATAGCCATGTTATTACCTGGTACTTCCTGTATAAAGCCATGTTATTACATCAGTACTGGTACTTCCTGTATGACCCATGTTATTACCTGGTACCACCTGGTATATAGGCATGTTATTACACTGGACTACCCTGTTACTGACCCAATGCTTAATCACTGGTACTTCCTGTTATAGCCATGTTATTACCTGGTACTTCCCTGTATATAGCCACACTCTAACACTAGGCTACTGTCCTGGTTACTAGCCAACACTTCCTGGTACTTCCTGTATATAGCCATGTTATTACATCAGTACTGGTACTGACCCTGTATATATCCATGTTATATATTTATTTATTTATCCGTTTGTTATACCAGGTAAGTTGACTGAGAACACATTCTCATTTGCAGCAACGACCTGCAATAATAATAGGCTACCTACTGGTTACTAGTCCAATGCTCTAACCACTAGACTACCTGCTGGTTACTAGTCCAACACTCTAACCACTAGACTACCTGCTGGTTACTAGTCCAACGCTCTAACCACTAGACTACCAGCTGGTTACTGACCCAACACTCTAACCACTAGGCTACCTAGTGGTCACTAGTCCAACACTCTAACCACTAGGCTACCTACTGGTTACTAGTCCAACACTCTAACCACTAGGCTACCAGCTGATTACTGTCCAACACTCTAACCACTAGGCTACCTGCTGATTACTAGTCCAACACTCTAACCACTAGACTACCTGCTGGTTACTAGTCCAACACTCCTAACCACTAGGCTACCTACTGGTTACTAGTCCAATGCTCTAACCACTAGACTACCTGCTGGTTACTAGTCCAACACTCTAACCACTAGTCTACCAGCTGGTTACTAGTCCAATGCTCTAACCACTAGACTACCTGCTGGTTACTGGTCCAACACTCTAACCACTAGACTACCAGCTGGTTACTAGTCCAACACTCTAACCACTAGACTACCTGCTGGTTACTGACCCAACGCTTTAACCACTAGACTACCAGCTGGTTACTAGTCCAACACTCTAACCACTAGACTACCAGCTGGTTACTAGTCCAACACTCTAACCACTAGACTACCTGCTGGTTACTGACCCCACGCTTTAACCACTAGACTACCAGCTGGTTACTAGTCCAACACTCTAACCACTAGACTACCAGCTGGTTACTAGTCTAACACTCTAACCACTAGACTACCAGCTGGTTACTAGTCCAACACTCTAACCACTAGACTACCAGCTGGTTACTAGTCCAACACTCTAACCACTAGGCTACCTGCTGGTTACTAGTCCAACACTCTAACCACTAGGCTACCTGCTGGTTACTAGTCCAACGCTCTAACCACTAGGCTACCTGCTGGTTACTGACCCAACACTCTAACCACTAGGCTACCTGCTGGTTACTAGTCCAACACTAACCACTAGGCTACCTGCTGGTTACTAGTCCAACACTCTAACCACTAGGCTACCTGCTGGTTACTAGTCCAACACTCTAACCACTAGACTACCAGCTGGTTACTAGTCCAACACTCTAACCACTAGGCTACCTGCTGGTTACTAGTCCAACACTCTAACCACTAGACTACCTGCTGGTTACTAGTCCAACACTCTAACCACTAGACTACCTGCTGGTTACTAGCCCAACACTCTAACCACTAGTCTACCTGCTGGTTACTAGTCCAACTCTCTAACCTCTAGGCTACCTGCTGGTTACTAGTCCAACACTCTAACCACTAGTCTACCTGCTGGTTACTAGTCCAACACTCTAACCACTAGTCTACCTGCTGATCTCTAGCCCAACACTCTAACCACTAGGCTACCTGCTGGTTACTAGTCCAACACTCTAACCACTAGGCTACCTGCTGGTTACTAGTCCAACACTCTAACCACTAGGCTACCTGCTGGTTACTGACCCAACACTCTAACCACTAGGCTACCTGCTGGTTACTAGTCCAACACTCTAACCACTAGCTACCTGCTGGTTACTAGTCCAACACTCTAACCACTAGGCTACCAGCTGGTTACTAGTCCAACACTCTAACCACTAGACTACCAGCTGGTTACTAGTCCAACACTCTAACCACTAGGCTACCTGCTGGTTACTAGTCCAACACTCTAACCACTAGACTACCTGCTGGTTACTAGTCCAACACTCTAACCACTAGACTACCTGCTGGTTACTAGCCCAACACTGTAACCACTAGACTACCTGCTGGTTACTGGCTACCTGCTGGTTACTAGTCCAACACTCTAACCACTAGTCTACCTGCTGGTTACTAGTCCAACGCTCTAACCACTAGACTACCTGTTGGTTACTAGTCCAACACTCTAACCACTAGTCTACCTGCTGGTTACTAGTCCAACGTTCTAACCACTAGTCTACCTGCTGGTTACTAGTCCAACACTCTAACCACTAGTCTACCTGCTGGTTACTAGTCCAACACTCTAACCACTAGACTACCTGCTGGTTACTAGTCCAACACTCTAACCACTAGTCTACCCCTGATTACTAGTCCAACACTCTAACCACTAGACTACCTGCTGGTTACTGGTTAATGGCTCAGATTTACCTGAGGTGATTTCCTGTCATCTCACTCCTGCCTCACCCGTTTCCCCCCGTCCCTCCCCTCACCCATTTCTCCTTTGTCTCATCCCCCGTCCCTCCCGCCTCACCCCTGTCTATATTGTTTCGCCTGTCTCACCCCCTTCTCACCTCACCCCTGTCTCCCACATCTCACCCCCGCCCACCCCTGTCTCCCTGCCTCACCCCCACCTCACCCCACCTCACCCTGTATCCCTCATCTCACCCCGTCTCACCCCCACCTCACACCTGTCTCCCTCATCTCACCCCCGTCTCACCCCCACCTCACCCCAGTCTCCAACATCTCACCCCCCGTCTCACCCCAACCTCACACCTGAGTCCCTCATCTCACCCCCTGTCTCACCCCCACCTCACCCCTGTCTCCCCCACCTCACCCCCGTCTCACTCCCGTCTCACCCACGCCCTCCCCCCTGTATCCCTCATCTCACCCCCCTCACCCGTCTCACCCGTGTCTCACCCCCAACTCACCCCCCTGTATCCCCCACCTCACCCCCCGTCTCACCCCGTCTCACCCCCACATCACCCCCCCGTCTCACCCCCACCTCAACCCTGTATCCCTGTCTCACCCCAACCTCACCCTGTCTCCCTGCCTCACCCCTGCATCTCACCCCCCACCTCACCCCTGTATCTCTTGTCTCACCCCCGCCTCACCCCTGTCTCCCCACCTCACCCCCGTCTCACCCTGTCTACCTCATCTCACCCCCCGCCTCACCCCTGTCTCCAACCGTCTCACCCCTGTATCATCCTCGACTCCTCCCTGTCTCCCTCATCACCCCCAACTTCGGGACCTTGCCTAGTGACACTGAGACCACCTCTCCTCCCTTCCCCTCGCCTGGTCCCCATACCCCTCCCTCTGACCAGACTATAGAGAGCCTTAATACTGACCCTTGTCCTGCATTAGTCTATAAAGCTGTGTAATCTTGACCTCTCCCCTACATGGGACCCATAGCCTGTAAATCAACAGGCCTATCACAGGTCTTATCACTTAGTTACCACTGATGACTTAATGCAGTGTCTGGTCTGGCTCCAGATTCTGACTCAGTATCACTGCTGTAGCATTCCTGCTGTAGCACACCTGTAGCATACCCTCTGTAGCATTCCTCCTCGCACACCTGTAGCATACCCTCTGTAGCATTCCTGCTGAGCAGACTGCAGCATACCTTCTGTAGTATACCCTCTGTAGCATACCTGCAGCATACCCTCTGTAGCATACCCTCTGTAGCATACCTGCTGTAGCATACCTGCTGTCGCACACCTGGGGATACCCTCTGTAGCATACCTGCAGCATACCCTCTGTAGCATACCTTCCAGCATACCCTGTAGCATACCACTGATCTATCACACCTGTAGCATACCCTCTGTAGCATTCCTGCTGTAGCACACCTGTAGCATACCCTCTGTAGCATTCCTGCTGTAGCACACCTGTAGCATACCTTCTGTAGTATACCCTCTGTAGCATACCTGCAGCATACCCTCTGTAGCATACCTGCCGTAGCATACCTGCTGTCGCACACCTGTAGGATACCTTCTGTAGCATACCTGCTGCAGCATACCTGTTGCATACCTGTAGCATACCTGCAGCATACCCTCTGTAGCATACCTGCTGTAGGATACCTGTAGCATACCTGTAGCTCTAGCCTAGTGGTTAGAGCATTGGGTCAGTAACCAGCAGGTAGCCTAGTGGTTAGAGCATTGGGTCAGTAACCAGCAGGTAGCCTAGTGGTTAGAGTGTTAGACTAGTAACCAGCAGGTAACCTAGTGGTTAGAGTGTTGGACTAGTAACCAGCAGGTAGTCTAGTGGTTAGAGTGTTGGACCAGTAACCAGCAGTAGCCTAGTGGTTAGAGCGTTGGACTAGTAACCAGCAGGTAGCCTAGTGGTTAGAGTGTTGGACTAGTAACCAGCAGGTAGTCTAGTGGTTAGAGTGTTGGACCAGTAACCAGCAGGTAGCCTAGTGGTTAGAGCGTTGGACTAGTAACCAGCAGGTAGTCTAGTGGTTAGAGGGTTGGACTAGTAACCAGCAGGTAGCCTAGTGGTTAGTGTTGGACTAGTAACCAGCAGGTAGCCTAGTGGTTAGAGTGTTGGACTAGCAACCAGCAGGTATCCTAGTGGTTAGGAGCTTCTGTTTAGTAACCAGCAGGTAGCCTAGTGGTTAGAGCGTTGGGCTATTAACTGAAAGGTTGCTAGTTCAAACCCCCGAGCTGACAAGGTACAAATCTGTCATTCTGCCCCTGGAACAGGCAGTTAACCCACTGTTCCTGGTAGGCTGTCATTGAAAATAAGAATTTGTTCTTTAACTGACTTGCCTAGTTCAATAAAGGTTAAAAATGCAGGTGCTGGGCATGGTGGCCCATCCCCCAGTTCTGGTGACTGGGTCTCGCTAGCCTTTTCGAGTTCAGACCAGCTTCGCAGCCTAGAGACAGACTCTGCCCTCTCCTCTCCTCTGTGTGGTGTACAGTCTGCTGGGCTGCTGTCGTGATGGCCGTTCAGCAGTTGTACCTAGATTGCAGCTGGCCTGACTGACTCTGCAGGGAGAGCTGACTGGACAATCAGATACTGGGGTTATCGCTATCGTTACCTCTTGTACCTGCAACCATGACTACCATCTGTCTTTCTTTTCCCCCAGTTTCTCTCTCTCCCTCTCTCTCTCTCCCTTTCTCTCTCTCTCTCTCTCTCTCTCTCTCTCTCTCTCTCTCACACTCTCTCTCTCCCTTTCTCTCTCTCTTTCTCTCTTATCTGCAGTCCAGGCTAACCTACTACAGGTCTCTCTCTCTTTCTCTCTCTCTCTCTCTCT
>NW_027012239.1:277489-279989 GCF_036934945.1 Oncorhynchus masou masou
GGTAGAAAGGGTACAGATCGAGATAGAGAGGGTAGAAAGGGAATAGATAGAGATAGAGAGGGTAGAGAGGGTATAGATAGAGATAGAGAGGGTAGAGAGGGTATAGATAGAGATAGAGAGGGTAGAAAGGGTACAGATAGATATAGAGAGGGTAGAAAGGGTATAGATAGAGAATGAGAGGGTAGAAAGGGTAGCATAGTATCCTTATTTTTGGCACTAAACAGTCTCCATTCTTTTTATCAACAGTTACGGGGGGACCTGAAGACAAGTGTTGTGTCACGACTACCGCCGAAGTCGATGCCTCTCCTTGTTCGGGCGTTCGGAGGTCGGTGTCGCCCGTCTTCTAGCCATCTTCGACCTACTTTTCATTTTCCATTTGTTTTGTCTTGTCTTCACAAACACCTGGTTTCAATTCCGTCAATTACATGTTGTGTATTTAACCCTCTGTTTCCCCCTAAGTCCTTGTCCGGTATTGTTTTTAGGGCGTGTGCACGTTGTGCTGGTGTGAGACGGGTTTTGTCCGGTATTGTTTGTAGTGCTTGTGCACGTCATGCTGGGGTGAGACTTGTTTTGTCCGGTATTGTTTGTAGGGCGTGTGCACATCATGCTGGTGTGAGACGGGTTTTGTCCGGTATTGTTTGTAGGGCGTGTGCACGTTGTGCTGGGTGAGACGGGTTTTGTCCGGTATTGTTTGTAGGGCGTGTGCACGTTGTGCTGGGTGAGACGGGTTTTGTCCGGTATTGTTTGTAGGGCGTGTGCACGTTGTGCTGGGTGAGACGGGTTTTGTCCGGTATTGTTTGTAGGGCGTGTGCACGTTGTGCTGGGTGAGACGGGTTTTGTCCGGTATTGTTTGTAGGGCGTGTGCACGTTGTGCTGGGTGAGACGGGTTTTGTCCGGTATTGTTTGTAGGGCGTGTGCACGTTGTGCTGGGTGAGACGGGTTTTGTCCAGTATTGTTTGTAGGGCGTGTGCACGTTGTGCCGGGTGAGACGGGTTTTGTCCGGTATTGTTTGTAGGGCGTGTGCACGTTGTGCTGGGGTGAGACGGGTTTTGTCCGGTATTGTTTGTAGGGCGTGTGCACGTTGTGCTGGTGTGTGACGGGTTTTGTCCGGTATTGTTTGTAGGGCGTGTGCACGTTGTGCTGGTGTGTGACGGGTTTTGTCCGGTATTGTTTGTAGGGCGTGTGCACGTTGTGCTGGGGTGAGACGGGTTTTGTCCGGTATTGTTTGTAGTGCGTGTGCACGTTGTGCTGGGGTGAGACGGGTTTTGTTACCCATTGATAGTTTGTTCTATTTTACGTTGTTTTTAAGTGTTTTAAACGGCTTCGTTGGAACTCGCCCATTACATGTTGTGAGACCTCTGGGCGTCCGAGAGCAAAATGCAGGACACCATTGTGTTCGTGAAAGTCTCATCTTTCCAGAGAGGGCGATATAATAGGTTTTCTAGGCCAAACCGCTACAGACGATTTTGTGAGAAGAACGATTTTGGGGACGTGTCATGCGTGGTCTGACTAAACACCACTCTGTCACCTTTCACCTCAAATGGGATGTCTCCTGGTCTGACTAAACACCACTCTGTCACCTTTCACCTCAGATGGGATGTCTCCCGGTCTGACTAAACACCACTCTGTCACCTTTCACCTCAGATGGGATGTCTCCCGGTCTGACTAAACACCACTCTGTCACCTTTCACCTCAGATGGGATGTCTCCCGGTCTGACTAAACACCACTCTGTCACCTTTCACCTCAGATGGGATGTCTCCCGGTCTGACTAAACACCACTCTGTCACCTTTCACCTCAGATGGGATGTCTCCTGGTCTGACTAAACACCACTCTGTCACCTTTCACCTCAGATGGGATGTCTCCCGGTCTGACTAAACACCACTCTGTCACCTTTCACCTCAGATGGGATGTCTTCTGGTCTGACTAAACACCACTCGAGTTCTGTCACCTTTCACCTCAGATGTGGAGGTGTGACATCAGAGAATGTGCTGGATCCAGATACATCCACTTGATATCTCTGTCAGTAACTGACACATTGTAATGGGGGGGGGGGGGTCTGTTGTGTTTATTGGATCTCTGCGGGGCCAGCGATCTCAGGAGGAGTCTGTGTTTCTCTGTATTACTGGAAGACACTGAAACACTTCAAAGGAGTAGTTACAAACCCCTTCAGGATGTTGGATGTTGGCCTGTTGCACTAGGACACAGCTCTGGCCTGACCAAACTTTACAAACTCACTCACTTAGATTGATTTCCTCTTGGTACGGTTTTGCAAAAGTGAGATTCCAGTGGGGGAATGAACAGAACAGCACAGAAGGAACAGAAGGAGAGGGAGAGCCAGGAGGAGAGAGAGAGGAACAGGAGGAGAGAGAGAGAGAGAGAGAGAGAGAGAGAGAGAGAGAGAGACAAAGAGAGAGCCAGGAGGAGAGAGAGGGGAACGGGAGGAGAGAGAGAGCCAGGAGGAGAGAGGGAGAGAGAGTGAGAGGAACAGGAGGAGAGAG
>NW_027012239.1:284989-322489 GCF_036934945.1 Oncorhynchus masou masou
GGAGGGGGACCAGAAAACTGGTAGGGAGGAGGACCAGAGAACTGAGATCGAAGAACTGACAGGGAGGGGGACCAGAGTACAGACAGGGAGGGGGACCAGAGAACTGACAGGGACGGAGACCAGAGAACTGACAGGGAGGGGGACCAGAGAACTGACAGGGAGGGGGACCAGAGAACTGGTAGGGAGGTAGACCAGAGAACTGACAGGGAGGGGGACCAGAGAACTGACAGGGAGGGGGACCAGAGAACTGGTAGGGAGGGGGACCAGAGAACTGACAGGGAGGGGGACCAGAGAACTGGTAGGGAGGGGGACCAGAGAACTGGTCGGGAGGGGGACCAGAGAACTGACAGGGAGGGGGACCAGAGAACTGACAGGGAGGGGGACCAGAGAACTGACAGGGAGGGGGACCAGAGAACTGGTAGGGAGGGGGACCAGAGAACTGACAGGGAGGGGGACCAGAGAACTGACAGGGAGGGGGACCAGAGAACTGGTAGGGAGGGGGACCAGAGAACTGACAGGGAGGGGGACCAGAGAACTGACAGGGAGGGGGACCAGAGAACAGGTCGGGAGGGGGACCAGAGAACTGACAGGGAGGGGGACCAGAGAACTGACAGGGAGGGGGACCAGAGAACTGGTCGGGAGGGGGACCAGAGAACTGACAGGGAGGGGGACCAGAGAACTGACAGGGAGGGGGACCAGAGAACTGGTAGGGAGGGGGACCAGAGAACTGACAGGGAGGGGGGACCAGAGAACTGGTAGGGAGGGGGACCAGAGAACTGGTAGGGAGGGGGACCAGAGAACTGGTAGGGAGGGGGACCAGAGAACTGGTAGGGAGGGAGAACAGAGAACTGAGACCAGAGAACTGACAGGGAGGGGGACCAGAGAACTGAACTGGTATGTAGGGGGACCAGAGAACTGAGATCGAAGAACTGACAGGGAGGGGGACCAGAGTACAGACAGGGAGGGGGACCAGAGAACTGACAGGGACGGGGACCAGAGAAGTGAGACCAGAGAACTGACAGGGAGGGGGACCATAGAACTGACAGGGAGGGGGACCAGAGAACTGACAGGGAGGGGGGACCAGAGAACTGGTAGGGAGGGGGACCAGAGAACTGGTAGGGAGGGGGACCAGAGAACTGGTAGGGAGGGGGACCAGAGAACTGGTAGGGGGACCAGAGAACTGACTGGTAGGGAGACTAGAGAACTGAGACCAGAGAACTGAGACCGGAGAACTGACTGGTAGGGGGACCAGAGAACTGAGACCAGAGAACTGACTGGTAGGGGGACCAGAGAACTGACTGGTAGGGGGACCAGAGAACTGACTGGTAGGGGGACCAGAGAACTGTCTGGTAGGGGAACCAGAGAACTGACTGGTGGTGGGACCAGAGAACTGAGACCAGAGAACTGACTGGTAGGGGAACCAGAGAACTGACTTGTAGGGGGACCAGGGAACTGAGACCAAGGAACTGGTAGGGAGGGAGACCAGAGAACTGGTAGGGAGGGAGACCAGAGAACTAAAAGGAGGAGGAACAGAGAACTGACAGGGAGGGGGACCAGAGAACTGGTAGGGAGGTAGAGCAGAGAACTGACAGGGAGGGGGGCGAGAGAACTGGTAGGGAGGGAGAACAGAGAACTGGTAAGGAGGGAGACCAGGGAACTGACAGGGAGGGAGACCAGAGAACTGGTAGGGGAGGGGGACCAGAGAACTGGTAGGGAGGGGGACCAGAGAACTGGTAGGGAGGGAGAACAGAGAACTGAGACCAGAGAACTGACAGGGAGGGGGACCAGAGAACTGGTAGGGAGGGAGAACAGAGAACTGAGACCAGAGAACTGACAGGGAGGGGAACCAGAGAACTGAACTGGTAGGTAGGGGGACGAGAGAACTGAGATCGAAGAACTGACAGGGAGGTTGGACCAGAGAACTGACAGGGAGGGGGCCCAGAAAACTGGTAGGGAGGAGGACCAGAGAACTGAGATCGAAGAACTGACAGTGAGGGGGACCAGAGTACAGACAGGGAGGGGGACCAGAGAACTGACAGCGACGGGGACCAGAGAAGTGAGACCAGAGAACTGACAGGGAGGGGGACCATAGAACTGACAGGGAGGGGGACCAGAGAACTGGTAGGGAGGTAGACCAGAGAACTGACAGGGAGGGGGACCAGAGAACTGACAGGGAGGGGGACCAGAGAACTGGTCGGGAGGGGGACCAGAGAACTGACAGGGAGGGGGACCAGAGAACTGACAGGGAGGGGGACCAGAGAACTGGTAGGGAGGGGGACCAGAGAACTGACAGGGAGGGGGACCAGAGAACTGGTAGGGGAGGGGGACCAGAGAACTGGTAGGGAGGGGGACCAGAGAACTGGTAGGGAGGGGGACCAGAGAACTGGTAGGGAGGGAGAACAGAGAACTGAGACCAGAGAACTGACAGGGAGGGGGACCAGAGAACTGAACTGGTATGTAGGGGGACCAGAGAACTGAGATCGAAGAACTGACAGGGAGGGGGACCAGAGTACAGACAGGGAGGGGGACCAGAGAACTGACAGGGACGGGGACCAGAGAAGTGAGACCAGAGAACTGACAGGGATGGGGGCCATAGAACTGACAGGTAGGGGGACCAGAGAACTGACAGGGAGGGGGGACCAGAGAACTGGTAGGGAGGGGGACCAGAGAACTGGTAGGGAGGGGGACCAGAGAACTGGTAGGGAGGGGGACCAGAGAACTGGTAGGGGGACCAGAGAACTGACTGGTAGGGAGACTAGAGAACTGAGACCAGAGAACTGAGACCGGAGAACTGACTGGTAGGGGGACCAGAGAACTGAGACCAGAGAACTGACTGGTAGGGGGACCAGAGAACTGACTGGTAGTGGGACCAGAGAACTGACTGGTAGGGGGACCAGAGAACTGACTGGTAGGGGGACCAGAGAACTGTCTGGTAGGGGAACCAGAGAACTGACTGGTGGTGGGACCAGAGAACTGAGACCAGAGAACTGACTGGTAGGGGAACCAGAGAACTGACTTGTAGGGGGACCAGGGAACTGAGACCAAGGAACTGGTAGGGAGGGAGACCAGAGAACTGGTAGGGAGGGAGACCAGAGAACTAAAAGGAGGAGGAACAGAGAACTGACAGGGAGGGGGACCAGAGAACTGGTAGGGAGGTAGAGCAGAGAACTGACAGGGAGGGGGGCGAGAGAACTGGTAGGGAGGGAGAACAGAGAACTGGTAAGGAGGGAGACCAGGGAACTGACAGGGAGGGAGACCAGAGAACTGGTAGGGAGGGGGACCAGAGAACTGGTAGGGAGGGGGACCAGAGAACTGGTAGGGAGGGAGAACAGAGAACTGAGACCAGAGAACTGACAGGGAGGGGGACCAGAGAACTGGTAGGGAGGGAGAACAGAGAACTGAGACCAGAGAACTGACAGGGAGGGGAACCAGAGAACTGAACTGGTAGGTAGGGGGACGAGAGAACTGAGATCGAAGAACTGACAGGGAGGTTGGACCAGAGAACTGACAGGGAGGGGGCCCAGAAAACTGGTAGGGAGGAGGACCAGAGAACTGAGATCGAAGAACTGACAGTGAGGGGGACCAGAGTACAGACAGGGAGGGGGACCAGAGAACTGACAGCGACGGGGACCAGAGAAGTGAGACCAGAGAACTGACAGGGAGGGGGACCATAGAACTGACAGGGAGGGGGACCAGAGAACTGGTAGGGAGGTAGACCAGAGAACTGACAGGGAGGGGGACCAGAGAACTGACAGGGAGGGGGACCAGAGAACTGGTCGGGAGGGGGACCAGAGAACTGACAGGGAGGGGGACCAGAGAACTGACAGGGAGGGGGACCAGAGAACTGGTAGGGAGGGGGACCAGAGAACTGACAGGGAGGGGGGACCAGAGAACTGGTAGGGAGGGGGACCAGAGAACTGGTAGGGAGGGGGACCAGAGAACTGGTAGGGAGGGGGACCAGAGAACTGGTAGGGAGGGAGAACAGAGAACTGAGACCAGAGAACTGACAGGGAGGGGGACCAGAGAACTGAACTGGTATGTAGGGGGACCAGAGAACTGAGATCGAAGAACTGACAGGGAGGGGGACCAGAGTACAGACAGGGAGGGGGACCAGAGAACTGACAGGGACGGGGACCAGAGAAGTGAGACCAGAGAACTGACAGGGATGGGGGCCATAGAACTGACAGGTAGGGGGACCAGAGAACTGACAGGGAGGGGGGACCAGAGAACTGGTAGGGAGGGGGACCAGAGAACTGGTAGGGAGGGGGACCAGAGAACTGGTAGGGAGGGGGACCAGAGAACTGGTAGGGGGACCAGAGAACTGACTGGTAGGGAGACTAGAGAACTGAGACCAGAGAACTGAGACCGGAGAACTGACTGGTAGGGGGACCAGAGAACTGAGACCAGAGAACTGACTGGTAGGGGGACCAGAGAACTGACTGGTAGTGGGACCAGAGAACTGACTGGTAGGGGGACCAGAGAACTGACTGGTAGGGGGACCAGAGAACTGTCTGGTAGGGGAACCAGAGAACTGACTGGTGGTGGGACCAGAGAACTGAGACCAGAGAACTGACTGGTAGGGGAACCAGAGAACTGACTTGTAGGGGGACCAGGGAACTGAGAGGGAGGGGGACCAGAGAACTGGTAGGGAGGTAGAGCAGAGAACTGACAGGGAGGGGGGCGAGAGAACTGGTAGGGAGGGAGAATAGAGAACTGGTAGGGAGGGAGACCAGGGAACTGACAGGGAGGGAGACCAGAGAACTGGTAGGGAGGGGGACCAGAGAACTGGTAGGGAGGGAGAACAGAGAACTGGTAAGGAGGGAGACCAGGGAACTGACAGGGAGGGAGACCAGAGAACTGGTAGGGAGGGGGACCAGAGAACTGGTAGGGAGGGGGACCAGAGAACTGGTAGGGAGGGAGAACAGAGAACTGAGACCAGAGAACTGACAGGGAGGGGGACCAGAGAACTGGTAGGGAGGGAGAACAGAGAACTGAGACCAGAGAACTGACAGGGAGGGGAACCAGAGAACTGAACTGGTAGGTAGGGGGACGAGAGAACTGAGATCGAAGAACTGACAGGGAGGTTGGACCAGAGAACTGACAGGGAGGGGGCCCAGAAAACTGGTAGGGAGGAGGACCAGAGAACTGAGATCGAAGAACTGACAGTGAGGGGGACCAGAGTACAGACAGGGAGGGGGACCAGAGAACTGACAGCGACGGGGACCAGAGAAGTGAGACCAGAGAACTGACAGGGAGGGGGACCATAGAACTGACAGGGAGGGGGACCAGAGAACTGGTAGGGAGGTAGACCAGAGAACTGACAGGGAGGGGGACCAGAGAACTGGTAGGGAGGGGGACCAGAGAACTGTTAGGGAGGGAGAACAGAGAACTGAGACCAGAGAACTGACAGGGAGGGGGACCAGAGAACTGAACTGGTAGGTAGGGGGACCAGAGAACTGAGATCGAAGATCTGACAGGGAGGGGGACCAGAGTACAGACAGGGAGGGGGACCAGAGAACTGACAGGGATGGGGACCAGAGAAGTGTGACCAGAGAACTGACAGGGAGGGGTACCATAGAACTGACAGGGAGGGGGACCAGAGAACTGACAGGGAGGGGGACCAGAGAAGTGGTAGGGAGGGGGACCAGAGAACTGGTAGGGAGGGGGACCAGAGAACTGGTAGGGAGGGGGACCAGAGAACTGGTAGGGAGGGAGACCAGAGAACTGAGACCAGAGAACTGACTGGTAGGGGGACCAGAGAACTGAGACCAGAGAACTGGTAGGGGGAGCAGAGAACTGACTGGTAGGGGGACCAGAGAACTGACTGGTAGGGGAACCAGAGCACTGACTGGTAGGTGGGACCAGAGAACTGACAGGGAGGGGGACCAGAGTACTGGTAGGGAGGTAGAGCAGAGAACTGACAGGGAGGGGGACGAGAGAACTGACAGGGATGGGGACCAGAGAACTGGTAGGGAGGGAGAATAGAGAACTGGTAGGGAGGGAGGCCAGGGAACTGACAGGGAGGGAGACCAGAGAACTGGTAGGGAGGGGGACCAGAGAACTGGTAGGGAGGGAGAACAGAGAACTGAGACCGGAGAACTGACTGGTAGGGGGACCAGAGAACTGAGACCAGAGAACTGACTGGTAGGGGGACCAGAGAACTGACTGGTAGGGGGACCAGAGAACTGACTGGTAGGGGAACCAGAGCACTGACTGGTAGGTGGGACCAGAGAACTGACAGGGAGGGGGACCAGAGTACTGGTAGGGAGGTAGAGCAGAGAACTGACAGGGAGGGGGACGAGAGAACTGACAGGGATGGGGACCAGAGAACTGGTAGGGAGGGAGAATAGAGAACTGGTAGGGAGGGAGGCCAGGGAACTGACAGGGAGGGAGACCAGAGAACTGGTAGGGAGGGGGACCAGAGAACTGGTAGGGAGGGAGAACAGAGAACTGAGACCAGAGAACTGACAGGGAGGGGAACCAGAGAACTGGTAGGTAGGGGGACAAGAAAACTGTGATCGAAGAACTGACAGGGAGGGGGACCAGAGTACAGACAGGGAGGGGGACCAGAGAACTGAGACCAGGGAACTGGTAGGGAGGGAGACCAGAGAACTGGTAGGGAGGGAGACCAGAGAACTCAAAGGAGGACGAACAGACGACTGACAGGAGGGGGACCAGAGAACTGGTAGGGAGGTAGACCAGAGAACTGACAGGGACGGGGACCAGAGAACTGACAGAGAGGGGGACCAGAGAACTGGTAGGGAGGGAGACCAGAGAACTGACAGGGATGGGGACCAGAGAACTGGTAGGGAGGGAGAACAGAGAACTGGTAAGGAGGGAGACCAGGGAACTGACAGGGAGGGAGACCAGAGAACTGGTAGGGAGGGGGACCAGAGAACTGGTAGGGAGGGAGAACAGGGAACTGAGACCAGAGAACTGACAGGGAGGGGGACCAGAGAACTGGTAGGGAGGGGGACCAGAGAACTGGTAGGGAGGGGGACCAGAGAACTGGTAGGGAGGAGGACCAGAGAACTGAGATCGAAGAACTGACAGGGAGGGGGACCAGAAAACTGGTAGGGAGGAGGACCAGAGAACTGAGATCGAAGAACTGACAGGGAGGGGGACCAGAGTACAGACAGGGAGGGGGACCAGAGAACTGACAGCGACGGGGACCAGAGAAGTGACAGGGAGGGAGACCAGAGAACTGGTAGGGAGGGAGACCAGAGAACTGACAGGGAGGGAGACCAGAGAACTGGTAGGGAGGGAGACCAGAGAACTGACAGGGAGGGAGACCAGAGAACTGACAGTGATGGGGACCAGAGAACTGGTAGGGCGGGAGAACAGAGAACTGGTAGGGAGGGAGACCAGGGAACTGACAGGGAGGGAGACCAGAGAACTGGTAGGGAGGGGGACCAGAGAACTGGTAGGGAGGGAGAACAGAGAACTGAGACCAGAGAACTGACAGGGAGGGGGACCATAGAACTGACAGGGAGGGGGACCAGAGAACTGACAGGGAGGGGGGACCAGAGAACTGTTAGGGAGGGGGACCAGAGAACTGGTAGGGAGGGGGACCATAGAACTGGTAGGGAGGGAGACCAGATAACTGAGACCAGAGAACTGACTGGTAGGGGGACCAGAGAACTGGTAGGGGGACCAGAGAACTGACTGGTAGGGGGACCAGAGAACTGAGACCAGAGAACTGAGACCGGAGAACTGACTGGTAGGGGGACCAGAGAACTGACTGGTAGGGGGACCAGAAAACTGACTGGTAGGGGAACCAGAGAACTGTCTGGTAGGGGAACCAGAGAACTGACTGGTGGGGGGACCAGGGAACTGAGACCAGAGAACTGGCAGGGATGGGGACCAGAGAACTGGTAGGGAGGGAGAACAGGGAACTGACAGGGAGGGAGACCAGAGAACTGGTAGGGAGGGAGAACAGAGAACTGGTAGGGAGGGAGACCAGGGAACTGACAGGGAGGGAGACCAGAGAACTGGTAGGGAGGGAGAACAGAGAACTGGTAGGGAGGGAGTACAGAGAACTGAGACCAGAGAACTGACAGGGAGGGGAACCAGAGAACTGGTAGTTAGGGGGACAAGAAAACTGTGATCGAAGAACTGACAGGGAGGGGGACCAGAGTACAGACAGGGAGGGGGACCAGAGAACATTTAGGGAGGGAGACCAGAGAACTAAAAGGAGGAGGAACAGAGAACTGACAGGGAGGGGGACCGGAGAACTGGTAGGGAGGTAGACCAGAGAACTGACAGGGAGGGGGACGAGAGAACTGACAGGGATGGGGACCAGAGAACTGGTAGGGAGGGAGAACAGAGAACTGGTAGGGAGGGAGACCAGGGAACTGACAGAGAGGGAGACCAGAGAACTGGTAGGGAGGGGGACCAGAGAACTGGTAGGGCGGGAGAACAGAGAACTGAGACCAGAGAACTGACAGGGAGTGGGACCAGAGAACTGGTAGGTAGGGGGACAAGAAAACTGTGATCGAAGAACTGACAGGGAGGGGGACCAGAGTACAGACAGGGAGGGGGACCAGAGAACTGACAGAGACGGAGACCAGAGAAGTGAGACCAGAGAACTGACAGGGAGCGGGACCAGAGAACTGGTAGGCAGGGAGACCAGAGAACTGGTAGGGAGGGAGAACAGAGAACTGTTAAGGAGGGAGACCAGATAACTGACAGGGAGGGAGAACAGAGAACTGTTAAGGAGGGAGACCAGATAACTGACAGGGAGGGAGACCAGAGAACTGGTAGGGAGGGAGAACAGAGAACTGAGACCAGAGAACTGACAGGGAGGGAGACCAGAAAACTGGTAGGGAGGGGGACCAGAGAACTGATACTAAAGAACTGGTAGGGAGGGAGACCAGATAACTGAGACCAGAGAACTGACTGGTAGGGGGACCAGAGAACTGGTAGGGGGACCAGAGAACTGACTGGTAGGGGGACCAGAGAACTGAGACCAGAGAACTGAGACCGGAGAACTGACTGGTAGGGGGACCAGAGAACTGACTGGTAGGGGGACCAGAAAACTGACTGGTAGGGGAACCAGAGAACTGTCTGGTAGGGGAACCAGAGAACTGACTGGTGGGGGGACCAGAGAACTGAGACCAGAGAACTGACTGGTAGGGGAACCAGAGAACTGACTTGTAGGGGGACCAGGGAACTGAGACCAAGGAACTGGTAGGGAGGGAGACCAGAGAACTGGTAGGGAGGGAGAATGGAGAACTGGTAGGGAGGGAGACCAGGGAACTGACAGGGAGGGAGACCAGAGAACTGGTAGGGAGGGAGAACAGAGAACTGGCAGGGAGGGAGTACAGAGAACTGAGACCAGAGAACTGACAGGGAGGGGAACCAGAGAACAGACAGGGAGGGGGACCAGAGAACATTTAGGGAGGGAGACCAGAGAACTAAAAGGAGGAGGAACAGAGAACTGACAGGGAGGGGGACCGGAGAACTGGTAGGGAGGTAGACCAGAGAACTGACAGGGAGGGGGACGAGAGAACTGACAGGGATGGGGACCAGAGAACTGGTAGTTAGGGGGACAAGAAAACTGTGATCGAAGAACTGACAGGGAGGGGGACCAGAGTACAGACAGGGAGGGGGACCAGAGAACATTTAGGGAGGGAGACCAGAGAACTAAAAGGAGGAGGAACAGAGAACTGACAGGGAGGGGGACCGGAGAACTGGTAGGGAGGTAGACCAGAGAACTGACAGGGAGGGGGACGAGAGAACTGACAGGGATGGGGACCATAGAACTGGTAGTTAGGGGGACAAGAAAACTGTGATCGAAGAACTGACAGGGAGGGGGACCAGAGTACAGACAGGGAGGGGGACCAGAGAACATTTAGGGAGGGAGACCAGAGAACTAAAAGGAGGAGGAACAGAGAACTGACAGGGAGGGGGACCGGAGAACTGGTAGGGAGGTAGACCAGAGAACTGACAGGGAGGGGGACGAGAGAACTGACAGGGATGGGGACCAGAGAACTGGTAGGGAGGGAGAACAGAGAACTGGTAGGGAGGGAGACCAGGGAACTGACAGAGAGGGAGACCAGAGAACTGGTAGGGAGGGGGACCAGAGAACTGGTAGGGCGGGAGAACAGAGAACTGAGACCAGAGAACTGACAGGGAGTGGGACCAGAGAACTGGTAGGTAGGGGGACAAGAAAACTGTGATCGAAGAACTGACAGGGAGGGGGACCAGAGTACAGACAGGGAGGGGGACCAGAGAACTGACAGAGACGGAGACCAGAGAAGTGAGACCAGAGAACTGACAGGGAGCGGGACCAGAGAACTGGTAGGCAGGGAGACCAGAGAACTGGTAGGGAGGGAGAACAGAGAACTGTTAAGGAGGGAGACCAGATAACTGACAGGGAGGGAGAACAGAGAACTGTTAAGGAGGGAGACCAGATAACTGACAGGGAGGGAGACCAGAGAACTGGTAGGGAGGGAGAACAGAGAACTGAGACCAGAGAACTGACAGGGAGGGAGACCAGAAAACTGGTGGGGAGGGGGACCAGAGAACTGATACTAAAGAACTGGTAGGGAGGGAGACCAGAGAACTGACAGGGAGGGACACTAGAGAACTGGTAGTGAGGGAGACCAGAGAACTGAGACCAGAGAACTGGTTTGGAGTGAGACCAGAAAACTGGTAGGGAGGGGGACCAGAGAACTGATACTAAAGAACTGGCAGGGAGGGAGACCAGAGAACTGGTAGGGAGGGAGACCAGAGAACTGGTAGGGAGGGAGACCAGAGAACTTGAGTGGAACCTACAATGCATGGTAAAGGTTATTCTGTTAAATCAGGACTTTCGATGATCCATGTGTGTTTCTATCACGCGGTGTGATGCACGCGTGTACCTCAGAGGCCTCGTCTTCGTGACAGTGCTGTGTCACAACCAATGTCCCAGTTATTGACATCCTGCTACATTGTGTAGGTAAGAAGCTGATAACGTGTTGTGTTGTCACGTTGAGAAACCTCCCCCTGACAGTGTTGTGGATGGAGGGGGCGGGGAAGATTTATCACTGCCCACACTTCCTCTCAGGGATGTTCAGAGACGGTCTGGAACTTCCTGACATGTCTGGCAGCACCACACTGGACAGACCCTGTGGTTCCACTGTCTGACCACATCCCTCTCACACACAGAGTACTGACAGCAGACAGGCGGTCTGGCCAAGCAGAAGAGATCATTGCATGATTGACAAAGATTGTTAAATGCAAGATGCAAGATGCTTCACTGTTGGACAATGTGCAGGGCCACACTACATTGAAAATTAAGTACTTGCCTAGATTACATTTAAAAAATAAATAAAGATTGGTCCATGTTCTACCTGCAAAGCTTTAGGATGTGAACAGAAGAGACAAGTTGCATTCTATTGGTTTAAAACCGATTCACTAAGGAATGACATCATGCTACTAATCTGTCCTGTACATCTGAGCAAGCACCTTCTACTTCCTGTTTCCTATCTGTGCTGTCCCTTATCTGGCCTTTCTGTTTCAGCTGATTCTGTAGCTGAAGCTATAGGGCAACGGTCCCAGGCTTGTCTCGTGGCTGAGGAAGGCTTCATAACTCAGGGTAACTTAGCGACTGTCCCGTGGGCCATCCTCTCTGGGAGGACCCCAGCAAACAGGAGTTATGTCACGCCAGAGGGTAATTACACCTAACCCATCCACAGCAATACACACCAGAGAGTAATTACACCTAATCCAACCCAGCAACACACAGATATACCCTAGTAAATCCTCCCCACCAGGGACAGAATGTTACGCTTGAATCTCTCTGTTTCTCTCTTCTTAGAAGCGTCACGCTATGATGGTTTTCAATGTGATAGAGACAAACTCTTGCAGGAAGATATCCAGCTTATTCACATCGCCCACAAATTGTATTTAAAATGTATTTTTGAGTAGGGAAGAATATATATTAAAAATGGAGACTTCACACCATGTCAACTGGAACAACCATCTCACTATCAGTTTCTATCAATCCAATCACTTACAGATCGGAATAGTTTAGAAACACGTCTGATTCTGTGTTTTAGTTTACGATCAAAAACAATCAAATATACAGTAACATGCAAAAAAAACAAAAACAGACGTTAAAACAGTGTGACGATGACACCGCGTTAAATAAAGTCATTCCCTCATCCATAGAGACTCATACCAGCTCTACTAGTAGTACTGCTAGACCGGCGACGACGACTGCCGAGCGCCACCCGAACGGGAAGGGGAGCCACCTTCAGTGGCAGTTAGTAGACCGGTAACGACGACCGCCGAGCGCCACCCGAACGGGAAGGGGAGCCACCTTCAGTGGCAGCTAGTAGACCGGCGACGACAACCGCCGAGCGCCACCCGAACGGGAAGGGGAGCCACCTTCAGTGGCAGCTAGTAGACCGGCAACGACGACCGCCGAGCGCCACCCGAACTGGAAGGGGAGCCACCTTCAGTGGCAGCTAGTAGACCGGTAACGACGACCGCCGAGCGCCACCCGAACGGGAAGGGGAGCCACCTTCAGTGGCAGCTAGTAGACCGGTGACGACGACCGCCGAGCGCCACCCGAACGGGAAGGGGAGCCACCTTCAGTGGCAGCTAGTAGACCGGTAACGACGACCGCCGAGCGCCACCCGAACGGGAAGGGGAGCCACCTTCAGTGGCAGCTAGTAGACCGGCGACGACGACCGCCGAGCGCCATCCGAACGGGAAGGGGAGCCACCTTCAGTGGCAGCTAGTAGACCGGTGACGACGACCACCACCTGAACGGGAAGGGGAGCAACCTTCAGTGGCAGCTAGTAGACCGGTAACGACGACCGCCGAGCGCCACCCGAACGGGAAGGGGAGCCACCTTCAGTGGCAGCTAGTAGACCGGTGACGACGACCGCCGAGCGCCACCCGAACGGGAAGGGGAGCCACCTTCAGTGGCAGCTAGTAGACCGGTAACGACGACCGCCACCCGAACGGGAAGGGGAGCCACCTTCAGTGGCAGCTAGTAGACCGGTAACGACGACCGCCGAGCGCCACCCGAACGGGAAGGGGAGCCACCTTCAGTGGCAGCTAGTAGACCGGCGACAACGACCTCCAAGCGCCACCCGAACGGGAAGGGGAGCCACCTTCAGTGGCAGCTAGTAGACCGGTAACGACAACCGCCGAGCGCCACCCGAACGGGAAGGGGAGCCACCTTCAGTGGCAGCTAGTAGACCGGTGACGACGACCGCCGAGCGCCACCCGAACGGGAAGGGGAGCCACCTTCAGTGGCAGCTAGTAGACCGGTGACGACGACCGCCGAGCGCCACCCGAACGGGAAGGGGAGCCACCTTCAGTGGCAGCTAGTAGACCGGCGACAACGACCTCCAAGCGCCACCCGAACGGGAAGGGGAGCCACCTTCAGTGGCAGCTAGTAGACCGGTAACGACAACCGCCGAGCGCCACCCGAACGGGAAGGGGAGCCACCTTCAGTGGCAGCTAGTAGACCGGTGACGACGACCGCCGAGCGCCACCCGAACGGGAAGGGGAGCCACCTTCAGTGGCAGCTAGTAGACCGGTGACGACGACCGCCGAGCGCCACCCGAACGGGAAGGGGAGCCACCTTCAGTGGCAGCTAGTAGACCGGCGACGACAACCGCCGAGCGCCACCCGAACGGGAAGGGGAGCCACCTTCAGTGGCAGCTAGTAGACCGGTGACGACGACCGCCGAGCGCCACCCGAACGGGAAGGGGAGCCACCTTCAGTGGCAGCTAGTAGACCGGTGACGACGACCGCCGAGCGCCACCCGAACGGGAAGGGGAGCCACCTCCAGTGGCAGCTACTAGACCAGAGACAACGACCACCAAGCGCCACCCGAACGGGAAGGGGAGCCACCTTCAGTGGCAGCTAGTAGACCGGCGACGACGACCGCCGAGCGCCACCCGAAAGGGAAGGGGAGCTACCTTCAGTGGCAGCTAGTAGACCGGCGACGACGACCGCCGAGCGCCACCCGAACGGGAAGGGGAGCCACCTTCAGTGATATTCGTGACATGCGCAGACATTTAGAAACAAAACATGCCAATTTGAAACATAAGCCACAGGAGTTTTTTTGAACGAGAATTAAGACGACTTTCAAAGACATATAAAAGCAACAGATACCATTAATAAGAAGGAGCTAGAAGTGTCTTGTATGGTGAGCTACCGAGTGGGGAGGACAAGCGAGCCCCATACTATTGTGGAGGACTTCATTCTTCCTGCTGCAGCAGAAGTGGCTGGGACAATGCTGGGGGAAATGGCCCCAGAAATTACACAGACAAATCCTTCATCAAACAACATTGTTTCACGACGCATCAGTGACATAGCAGGAGATTATTTGAAACAATTACTGCTTCGCATACAAACCAGTGAATTCTATGTGTTACAGCTGTATGAGTCAACAAGCTTGGCACAGCTCCTGGTATATGTTTGTTACAGCTGGATGAGTGAACAGGCCTGGCACAGCTCCTGGTATATGTCCGTTACGTTTATGGGGGGTTAATTAAGTAAAACATCCTCTTCTGCAAACCACTGGAAACCAGGACAACAGGAGACATCAAATGGACTTTGGTAATCAAGATGTGTTGGTGACTGTACTGATGGTGCAAAAGCCATGACAGGGAGACATAGTGGAGTGGTAACGAGCATGCAAGTAACGAGCATGCAAGCAGCTGCTCCCGGTGCCACTTGGGAACACTGCAGCATCAACCTAGAGGCTCTTGGGTCCACTGCAGCATCAACCTAGAGGCTCTTGGGTCCACTGCAGCATCAACCTGGCGGCTCTTGGGTCCATTGCAGCATCAACCTAGAGGCTCTTGGGTCCACTGCAGCATCAACCGAGAGGCTCTTGCTGCCAAGGGAACGCCTGACAGCTTGAAAGACGTTTTGGACACTACACTGAAAATGGTTAACTTTGTTAAAGCAAGGTCCCTGAACTCTCGTGTATTTTCTGCACTATGCAATGATATGGGCAGCAACCATGTAACGCTTTTACAACATACAGAAGTTTATCAAGTGGCAAAGATTTGACATGTTGTTTTAAATTGAGAGACGAGCGTAAAGGTTTTTCTTTACTGACCATAATTTTCACTTGTCTGACGGTATGATGAAGAGTTTATCACACGGTCTATCTGGGTGATGCTTTTTCTCACCTGAATGATCTGATTCTAGGATTACAGGGACTATAGTCAATGTGCAAAATTGAGGCAATGATTAATTAAGAAGTTGGAGCTCTTCTGAATTAACCCGTTGAGTGTACTGTTGGGTCAGTATTTTGATGTTTGGGATTGATTATAACCTGAGGATTGATTATAAAAACGTTTGACATGTTTCTTCGAACTTTAAGGATACTATTTGGAATTTTCGTCTGCCCGTCATGACCGAAACTAGCCTTTTGATTCCTGAACAAAACACGCCAACCAAATGGAGGTTTTTGGATATAAAAATAATCTTTATGGAACAAAAGGAACATTTATTGTGTAACTGGGAGTCTCGTGAGTGCAAACATCCGAAGATCATCAAAGGTAAGCGATTAATTTCATTGCTTTTCTGACTTTCGTGACCAATCTACTTTGCTGCTAGCTGTTTGTAATGTTTTGTCTGCTGAGAGAGCTGTCCTCACATAAATGCTTGGTTTGCTTTCGCCGAAAAGCTTTTTTGAAATCTGACATGCCAAGTGGATTAACAACAAGCTAAGCTGTGTTTTGCTATATTGCACTTGTGATTCCATGAAAATAAAATATTTGTAGTAATTTAATTTGAATTTGGTGCTCTGCAATTCAGCGGATGTTAACGAAAATGATCCCGCTAACGGGATGGGTGCGCCAAGACATTTTACCAAGGACAAGAAGTTAATTTTCCAAGACGTTTTACCAACGACAAGAAGTTAATTATCCAAGACGTTTTACCAGGGACAAGAAGTTAATTATCCAAGACGTTTTACCAAGGACAAGAAGTTAATTATCCAAGACGTTTTACCAAGGACAACACACAGGTCTTTCCATCACTGTATGATTTTTTTTTTGTGCAAATGAACTCAAACTTACAGTCAAATGTGAAGCAGCTGAGTGACTTGGTACTTTCCTGAAACGGACGACACAACTGGATTCATTATCCCTTTCATGCCCTGCCTCCAGTCCCCTTACCGATGTCTGAACAAGAGAGCCTCATCGAAATTCCCACAAGTGGTTCTGTGCAAATTTAATTTAATTTAATTAGAAACAACTGCCAGATTTCTGGATCGGGCTGCGCTCAGAGTATCCTGTCTTGGCAAATCGTGCTGTTAAGACACTGATGCCCTTTGCAACCACGTACCTATGTGAGAGTGGATTCTTGGCCCTCACTAGCATGAAAACTAAATTCAGGCACAGAAACTGTGTGTGGAAAATGATTAAAGACTGAGACTCTCTCTAATACAAGCTAACATTGCAGAGTTATGTGCATCCTTTCAAGCACATCCTTCTCATTAACCCGTGGGAAGTTATTCACCATTATAGATGAACAAATACGGTTTTATATGTAAGATGTTTGTATGTTTGTAAATAAAGCACTTCTGAATAAGCTACCTTCTTATTTATCATCACTCATTAGAATATATTATATTATAATATAATTATCATCAATATTAGAATTATAATTCCTAAAACCAGGTCTCAAACATGGATTCCACTTGAGGCCCATGTGATTTCCACAGAGTTGGGTATGGCTGCCTTTTCCTGTTACGCTCCTTGCCTGTGGAAGAGACTGCAGACTAAACGTAAACCTGAGACTCTTGTCCCCCTGTCGCCCATTTTAAACATTTATTGGAGCATTTTTATTTTTGTATTGCTTGAAACTGTTTCGGGGTAATTAGGGGTACTGTGCTGTTAGGGGAATAACCTGTTAGGGGAATAACCTGTTAGGGGAATAACCTGTCAGTAGATTAACCTGTTAGGGGAATAACCTGTTAGGGGAAAAACCTGTTAGGGGAATAACCTGTTAGGGGAATAACCTGTTAGGGGAATAAGCTGTTAAGGGAATAACATGCTAGGGGAGTAATCTGTTAGTAGAATAACCTGTTAGGGAAATAACCTGCTTGTAGAATAACCTGTTTGTAGATTAACCTGTTTGTAGATTAAAACCTGTTAGGGGAATAAGCTGTTTGTAGATTAACCTATTTGTAGATTAACCTGTTAGGGGAGTAACCTGTTAGGGGAATAACCTGTTAGGGGAATAACCTGTTAGGGGAATAACCTGTTCGGGGAATAACCTGCTTGTAGAATAACCTGTTTGTAGATTAACCTGTTTGTAGATTAACCTGTTAGGTGAGTAACCTGTTAAGGGAATAACCTGTTAGACGAGTAACCTGTTAGGGGAATAACCTGTTAGGGGAATAACCTGTTAGGGGAATAAGCTGTTTGTAGAATAACATGTTAGGGGAATAACCTGTTAGGGGAATAACCTGTTAGGGGAAAAACCTGTCAGTAGAATAACCTGTTAGGGGAATAACCTGTTAGGGGAATAACCTGTTAGGGAAATAACCTGCTAGGGGAGTAATCTGTTAGTAGAATAACCTGTTAGGGAAATAACCTGCTTGTAGAATAACCTGTTTGTAGATTAACCTGTTTGTAGATTAAAACCTGTTAGGGGAATAACCTGTTAGGGGAATAACCTGTTAGGGGAATAACCTGTTAGGGGAATAACCTGTTAGGGGAATAACCTGTTAGGGGAATAACCTGTTAGGGGAATAACCTGTTTGTAGATTAACCTGTTAGGGGAATAAACTGTTAGGGGAATAACATGCCAGGGGAGTAATCTGTTAGTAGAATAACCTGTTAGGGAAATAACCTGCTTGTAGAATAACCTGTTTGTAGATTAACCTGTTTGTAGATTAACCTGTTAGGGGAATAACCTGTTAGGGGAATAACCTGTTAGGGGAATAACCTGTTAGGGGAATAACCTGTTTGTAGATTAACCTGTTAGGGAAATAACCTGTTAGGGGAGTAATCTGTTAGGGGACTAACCTGTTAGGGGAATAACCTGTTAGGGGAATAACCTGTTAGGGGAATAACCTGTTAGGGGAATAACATGCTAGGGGAGTAATCTGTTAGTAGAATAACCTGTTAGGGAAATAACCTGCTTGTAGAATAACCTGTTTGTAGATTAACCTGTTTGTAGATTAACCTGTTTGTAGATTAAAACCTGTTAGGGGAATAACCTGTTAGGGGAATAACCTGTTAGGGGAATAACCTGTTAGGGGAATAACCTGTTTGTAGATTAACCTGTTAGGGGAATAACCTGTTAGGGGAATAACATGCTAGGGGAGTAATCTGTTAGTAGAATAACCTGTTAGGGAAATAACCTGCTTGTAGAATAACCTGTTTGTAGATTAACCTGTTTGTAGATTAACCTGTTAGGGGAATAACCTGTTAGGGGAATAACCTGTTAGGGGAATAACCTGTTAGGGGAATAACCTGTTAGGGGAATAACCTGTTTGTAGATTAACCTGTTAGGGGAATAACCTGTTAGGGGAATAACATGCTAGGGGAGTAATCTGTTAGTAGAATAACCTGTTAGGGGAATAACCTGTTAGGGGAATAACCTGCTTGTAGAATAACCTGTTTGTAGATTAACCTGTTTGTAGATTAACCTGTTAGGGGAATAACCTGTTAGGGGAATAACCTGTTAGGGGAATAACCTGTTAGGGGAATAACCTGTTAGGGGAGTAATCTGTTAGTAGAATAGCCTGTTAGGGAAATAACCTGCTTGTAGAATAACCTGTTTGTAGATTAACCTGTTTGTAGATTAAAACCTGTTAGGGGAATAACCTGTTTGCAGATTAACCTGTTTGTAGATTAACCTGTTAGGGGAGTAACCTGTTAGGGGAATAACCTGTTAGGGGAATAACCTGTTAGGGGAATAACCTGCTTGTAGAATAACCTGTTTGTAGATTAATCTGTTTGTAGATTAACCTGTTAGGGGAGTAACCTGTTAAGGGAATAACCTGTTAGGCGAGTAACATGTTAGGGGAATAACCTGTTAGGGGAATAACCTGTTAGGGGAATAACCTGTTAGGGGAATAACCTGTTAGGGGAATAACATGCTAGGGGAATAACATGCTAGGGGAGTAATCTGTTAGTAGAATAACCTGTTAGGGAAATAACCTGCTAGGGGAGTAATCTGTTAGTAGAATAACCTGTTAGGGGAATAACCTGTTAGGGGAATAACCTGTTAGGGGAATAACATGCTAGGGGAGTAATCTGTTAGTAGAATAACCTGTTAGGGAAATAACCTGCTTGTAGAATAACCTGTTAGGGAAGTAACCTGTTAGGGGAATAACCTGTTAGGGGAATAACCTGTTAGGGGAGTAACATGTTAGGGGAATAACCTGTTAGGGGAATAACCTGCTTGTAGAATAACCTGCTTGTAGATTAACCTGTTAGGCGAGTAACCTGTTAGGGGAATAACCTGTTAGGGGAGTAACATGTTAGGGGAATAACCTGTTAGTGGAATAACCTGTTAGGGGAATAACCTGTTAGGGGAATAACCTTTTAGGGGAATAACCTGCTTGTAGAATAACCTGCTTGTAGATTAACCTGTTAGGCGAGTAACCTGTTAGGGGAATAACCTGTTAGGGGAATAACCTGCTTGTAGATTAACCTGTTTGTAGATTAACTTGTTAGGGGAGTAACCTGTTAAGGGAATAACCTGTTAGGCGAGTAACCTGTTAGGGGAATAACCTGTTAGGGGAATAACCTATGGTTAGGGTGTAAGGGTGTAAATATGTTTAAATGTAATCTGGTGCTGTATTTGTTTGTGTTATCTGTGATCATTTTGTTTGTCTTGTGTAGTTTCTTAATCAGTGTACCTAAACTGTATGTGTAAACATGTGTATGCAGGTGTCACGGTTTTCTTCATGTGAAGGAGAGTCAGACCAAAATGCGGCATGTCTATTGCGATCCATGTTTAATGAAACTGAAGAAACACGAATCAATACGAAAAACAATAAACGTAACGAAAACCGAAACAGCCTAATACTGGTGCAAACTAACACACGACAGACAACAGACAGGAAAAGGAACAATCACCCACCAAACCCAACACCAAACAGGCTACCTAAATATGGTTCCCAATCAGAGACAATGACTAACACCTGCCTCTGATTGAGAACCATATCAGGCCAGACACAGAAACAGACAAACTAGACACACAACATAGAATGCCCAATCAGATCACACCCTGACCAAACAAAACATAGAAACAGACAAACTAGACACACAACATAGAATGCCCACTCAGATCACACCCTGACCAAACAAAACATAGAAACATACAAAGCAAACTATGGTCAGGGTGTGACAGCAGGGCCCAGCTGTAACAGAGACCTTGGTCTCAGTCTGTGTTCCTTGTTGAAATAAATGTATGTGTGTGTGTGTGTGTGTGTGTGTGTGTGTGTGTGTGTGTGTGTGTGTGTGTGTGTGTGTGTGTGTGTGTGTGTGTGTGTGTGTGTGTGTGTGTGTGTGTGTGTGTGGCAGGCGTACAATGATGGCAAAAAAACAACATTTGAGAGTGCGCTGACCCTGGTGCTGGAGGGGGGTACGCAATTGGAGGTTGAATGTTTGAAGGGGTACGGGACTATTAAAGGTTTGGGAACCACTGCTCTACTCTTCCCTTAGCCATGTGTCTAGTGAAATACTGCCCTGCCCGTACTAAACACCAAACAGACTCCTGATGTGCTGAGCTCAGCAGTTCCCCAGAGAGGCCCAGTGTGCCATAGGCATGAACCAGTGAGGAAAATGTGATACCAGGGCAGAGCGGGGCTGGCAGGCGGTTTGGCGCTCACCACTGGAGGAAGGAAGGACAACGAGAGAGAGAGAGAGAGAGAGAGAGAGAGAGAGAGAGAGAGAGAGAGAGAGAGAGAGACAGAGAGAGAGAGAGAGAGAGAGAGAGAGAGAGAGAGAGAAACTGAGACAGAGAGACAGAGAAACAGAGACAGAGAGAGAAACTGAGACAGAGAGAGAGACAGAGACAGAGAGAGAGAGAAACTGAGACAGAGAGAGAGACAGAGACAGAGAGAGAGAGAAACTGAGACAGAGAGAGACAGAGAGAGACAGAGAGAGAGATGGAGAACGAGAGGGAAAGAGACAGAGAGAAAGCGAGAGATGGAGAACGAGAGGGAAAGGGAACGACACGCTGGGCGTGCATGGAGAGCACCCAGGATTTACTGCACTTGGCATGGCGCGGCGGCCTCCACAGCTGCCTAATCTGCTGCCAGACATCCAGGGCCTGCTGGGAGATGGAGGGGAGAGGACGGAGGACAGGGTGAAATCAGGACAACAGCGGCAGGCAGGGCCCCGACCCACCCACTGCACCTCACCGTTCTATGCTCTGTTATGAAAAGCCAACTGACATTTACTCCTGAGGTGCTGACCTGTTGCACCCTCGACATCCACTGTGGTTATTATTTGACCCTGCTGGTCGTCTATGAACGTTTGAACATCTTGAAGAACAATCTGGCCTTAAATGTCCATGTTCTGTTGTAATCTCCCCCCACCAAAGCCAGAAGAGGACTGGCCACCCCTCATAGCCTGGTTCTTCTCCCCCACCAAAGCCAGAAGAGGACTGGCCACCCCTCATAGCCTGGTACTTCTCCCCCCAACAAAGCCAGAAGAGGACTGGCCACCCCTCATAGCCTGGTTCTTCTCTTCTCTAGGTTTCTTCTTAGGTTCCTGCTTTTCTAGGGAGATTTTCCTAGCCACCGTGCTGCTGCATCTGCTTTGCTTGCTGTTTGGGGTTTTAGGCTGGGTTTCTGCATAGCACTTTGTGACATCAGCTGATGTAAAAATGTCTTTAAAAATACATTTGATTGATTGATTGACCCTGAAAGCAATATAACTCAATATCCCTCAGCCATAAAATACAGAGATTGGGGAAGGTGGAGATAGAGAGAGAGAAGGGGGAGAGAAGAGATAGAGAGAGGGAAGGGGGAGAGGAGAGATAGAGAGCGGAGAGATAGAGAGCGGGAAGGCGGCGAGGAGAGATAGAGAGAGGGAAGGGAGAGAGGAGAGATAGAGAGAGGAAAGGGGGAGAGGAGAGAAAGAGAGAGGGAAGGGGGAGAGGAGAGATAGAGAGAGGGAAGGGGGAGAGGAGAGAGAAAAAGAGAGGGAAGGGGGAGAGGAGAGATAGAGAGAGGGAAGGGGGAGATGAGAGATAAGGAAAGGGAAGGGGGAGAGGAGAGATAGAGAGAGGGAAGGGGGAGAGGAGAGATAGAGAGAGGGAAGGGGGAGATGAGAGATAAGGAGAGGGAAGGGGGAGAGGAGATATAGAGAGAGGGAAAGGGGAGAGGAGAGATAGAGAGAGGGAAGGGGGAGATGAGAGATAAGGAGAGGGAAGGGGGAGAGGAGAGATAGAGAGAGAGGGAAGGGGGAGAGGAGAGATAAGGAGAGGGAAGGGGGAGAGGAGATATAGAGAGAGGGAAAGGGGAGTGGAGAGATAGCGAGAGAGAGGGAAGGTGGAGGAGGGCTGTTGAAGCTAAAGGTCCGTGTGAAAAGAGATGAGACTGGTGTGACTCTGACTGAGGGGACCCACTCCATGATTAGATCCGAGGCCACAGGACAGGATGTTGGATCTAGACAGCAGGACATGATGTTGGATCTAGACCACAGGACATGATGTTGGATCTAGACCACAGGACCGGATGTTGGATCTAGACCACAGGACATGATGTTGGATCTAGACCACAGGACATGATGTTGGATCTAGACCACAGGACATGATGTTGGATCTAGACAACAGGACATGATGTTGGATCTAGACCACAGGACATGATGTTGGATCTAGACAGCAGGACAGGATGTTGGATCTAGACCACAGGACAGGATGTTGGATCTAGACCACAGGACATGATGTTGGATCTAGACCACAGGACATGATGTTGGATCTAGACCACAGGACATGATGTTGGATCTAGACCACAGGACATGATGTTGGATCTAGACCACAGGACATGATGTTGGATCTAGACCACAGGACCGGATGTTGGATCTAGACCACAGGACAGGATGTTGGATCTAGACCACAGGACATGATGTTGGATCTAGACAGCAGGACTGGATGTTGGATCTAGACCACAGGACATGATGTTGGATCTAGACCACAGGACATGATGTTGGATCTAGACAGCAGGACTGGATGTTGGATCTAGACCACAGGACATGATGTTGGATCTAGACAACAGGACATGATGTTGGATCTAGACCACAGGACATGATGTTGGATCTAGACCACAGGACATGATGTTGGATCTAGACAGCAGGACATGATGTTGGATCTAGACCACAGGACATGATGTTGGATCTAGACAGCACGACATGATGTTGGATCTAGACCAAAGGACCGGATGTTGGATCTAGACCACAGGACATGATGTTGGATCTAGACCACAGGACCGGATGTTGGATCTAGACCACAGGACATGATGTTGGATCTAGACCACAGGACCGGATGTTGGATCTAGACCACAGGACATGATGTTGGATCTAGACCACAGGACATGATGTTGGATCTAGACAACAGGACATGATGTTGGATCTAGACCACAGGACCGGATGTTGGATCTAGACCACAGGACCGGATGTTGGATCTAGACCACAGGACATGATGTTGGATCTAGACCACAGGACATGATGTTGGATCTAGACCACAGGACATGATGTTGGATCTAGACCACAGGACATGATGTTGGATCTAGACCACAGGACCGGATGTTGGATCTAGACCACAGGACATGATGTTGGATCTAGACCACAGGACCGGATGTTGGATCTAGACCACAGTATAGGATGTTGGATCTCCGAAGTTTGTGTATGTGTATGTGTGTGTGTGTGTGACTGAACCACAGTCTCTATCTACAGCAACCACAGAGACAGACTGAACCACAGTCTCTATCTACAACTACCACAGAGACAGACTGAACCACAGTCTCTAACTACAACTACCACAGAGACAGACTGAACCACAGTCTCTAACTACAACTACCACAGAGACAGACTGAACCACAGTCTCTAACTACAACAACCACAGAGACAGACTGAACCACAGTCTCTAACTACAACTACCACAGAGACAGACTGAACCACAGTCTCTAACTACAACTACCACAGAGACAGACTGAACCACAGTCTCTAACTACAACAACCACAGAGACAGACTGAACCACAGTCTCTAACTACAACTACCACAGAGACAGACTGAACCACAGTCTCTATCTACAACAACCACAGAGACAGACTGAACCACAGTCTCTAACTACAACTACCTCAGAGACAGACTGAACCACAGTCTCTATCTACAACTACCACAGAGACAGACTGAACCACAGGGGCTAACTACAACTACCACAGAGACAGACTGAACCACAGGGGCTAACTACAACTACCACAGAGACAGACTGAACCACAGGGGCTAACTACAACAACCACAGAGACAGACTGAACCACAGGGGCTAACTACAACTACCACAGAGACAGACTGAACCACAGTCTCTAACTACAACTACCACAGAGACAGACTGAACCACAGGGGCTAACTACAACTACCACAGAGACAGACTGAACCACAGCCTCTAACTACAACTACCACAGAGATAGACTGAACCACAGGGGCTAACTACAACTACCACAGAGATAGACTGAACCACAGGGGCTAACTACAACTACCACAGAGACAGACTGAACCACAGGGGCTAACTACAACTACCACAGAGACAGACTGAACCACAGGGGCTAACTACAACTACCACAGAGACAGACTGAACCACAGGGGCTAACAACAACAACCACAGAGACAGACCGAACCACAGGGGCTATCTACAACTACCACAGAGACAGACTGAACCACAGTCTCTAACTACAACAACCACAGAGACAGACTGAACCACAGTCTCTATCTACAACTACCACAGAGACAGACTGAACCACAGTCTCTATCTACAACTACCACAGAGACAGACCGAACCACAGGGGCTAACTACAACTACCACAGAGACAGACCGAACCACAGGGGCTAACTACAACAACCACAGAGACAGACTGAACCACAGTCTCTATCTACAACTACCACAGAGACAGACTGAACCACAGGGGCTAACTACAGCTACCACAGAGACAGACTGAACCACAGTCTCTATCTACAACAACCACAGAGACAGACTGAACCACAGTCTCTATCTACAACTACCACAGAGACAGACTGAACCACAGTCTCTATCTACAACAACCACAGAGACAGACTGAACCACAGTCTCTATCTACAACTACCACAGAGACAGACCGAACCACAGGGGCTAACTACAACTACCACAGAGACAGACTGAACCACAGTCTCTATCTACAACTACCACAGAGACAGACTGAACCACAGTCTCTATCTACAACTACCACAGAGACAGACCGAACCACAGTCTCTAACTACAACGACCACAGAGACAGACTGAACCACAGTCTCTATCTACAACGACCACAGAGACAGACTGAACCACAGGGGCTAACTACAACGACCACAGAGACAGACTGAACCACAGTCTCTAACTACAACTACCACAGAGACAGACTGAACCACAGTCTCTATCTACAACTACCACAGAGACAGACTGAACCACAGTCTCTAACTACAACTACCACATAGACAGACTGAACCACAGGGGCTAACTACAACTACCACAGAGACAGACTGAACCACAGTCTCTAACTACAACTACCACAGAGACAGACTGAACCACAGGGGCTAACTACAACTACCACAGAGACAGACTGAACCACAGGGGCTAACTACAACTACCACAGAGACAGACTGAACCACAGGGGCTAACTACAACAACCACAGAGACAGACTGAACCACAGTCTCTATCTACAACAACCACAGAGACAGACTGATCAACAGTCTCTATCTACAACTACCACTGAGACAGACTGAACCACAGGGGCTAACTACAACAACCACAGAGACAGACTGAACCACAGTCTCTATCTACAACTACCACAGAGACAGACAGAACCACAGTCTCTAACTACAACTACCCAAGAGACAGACTGAACCACAGTCTCTAACTACAACTACCACTGAGACAGACTGAACCACAGGGGCTAACTACAACTACCACAGAGACAGACTGAACCACAGTCTCTATCTACAACTACCACAGAGACAGACTGAACCACAGTCTCTATCTACAACAACCACAGAGACAGACTGAACCACAGGGGCTAACTACAACTACCACAGAGACAGACTGAACCACAGGGGCTAACTACAACAACCACAGAGACAGACTGAACCACAGGGGCTAACTACAACAACCACAGAGACAGACTGAACCACAGTCTCTATCTACAACAACCACAGAGACAGACTGAACCACAGTCTCTATCTACAACTACCACAGAGACAGACTGAACCACAGTCTCTATCTACAACAACCACAGAGACAGACTGAACCACAGGGGCTAACTACAACAACCACAGAGACAGACTGAACCACAGTCTCTATCTACAACTACCACAGAGACAGACTGAACCACAGTCTCTATCTACAACTACCCCAGAGACAGACTGAACCACAGTCTCTATCTACAACAACCACAGAGACAGACTGAACCACAGTCTTTAACTACAACTACCACAGAGACAGACTGAACCACAGGGGCTAACTACAACTACCACAGAGACAGACTGAACCACAGTCTCTAACTACAACTACCACAGAGACAGACTGAACCACAGTCTCTATCTACAACAACCACAGAGACAGACTGAACCACAGGGGCTAACTACAACTACCACAGAGACAGACTGAACCACAGTCTCTAACTACAACTACCACAGAGACAGACTGAACCACAGTCTCTATCTACAACTACCACAGAGACAGACTGAACCACAGGGGCTAACTACAACTACCACAGAGACAGACTGAACCAAAGTCTCTATCTACAACTACCACAGAGACAGACTGAACCACAGTCTCTACCTACAGCGACCACAGAGACAGACTTAACCACAGGGGCTAACTACAACAACCACAGAGACAGACTGAACCACAGTCTCTAACTACAGCTACCACAGAGACAGACTGAACCACAGGGGCTAACTACAACTACCACAGAGACAGACTGAACCACAGTCTCTAACTACAGCTACCACAGAGACAGACTGAACCACAGGGGCTAACTACAACAACCACAGAGACAGACTGAACCACAGTCTCTATCTACAACAACCACAGAGACAGACTGAACCACAGTCTCTATCTACAACTACCACAGAGACAGACTGAACCAAAGTCTCTAACTACAACTACCACAGAGACAGACTGAACCACAGTCTCTATCTACAACTACCACAGAGACAGACTGAACCACAGTCTCTATCTACAACAACCACAGAGACAGACTGAACCACAGTCTCTAACTACAACTACCACAGAGACAGACTGAACCACAGTCTCTATCTACAACTACCACAGAGACAGACTGAACCACAGGGGCTAACTACAACTACCACAGAGACAGACTGAACCACAGTCTCTAACTACAGCTACCACAGAGACAGACTGAACCACAGTCTCTATCTACAACAACCACAGAGACAGACTGAACCACAGGGGCTAACTACAACTACCACAGAGACAGACTGAAGCACAGTCTCTATCTACAGCTACCACAGAGACAGACTGAACCACAGGGGCTAACTACAACTACCACAGAGACAGATTGAACCACAGTCTCTAACTATAACTACCACAGAGACAGACTGAACCACAGGGGCTAACTACAACTACCACAGAGACACACTGAACCACAGGGGCTAACTACAACAACCACAGAGACAGAAATTACCACAGTCTCTATCTACAGCTACCACAGAGACAGACTGAACCACAGGGGCTAACTACAACTACCACAGAGACAGACTGAACCACAGGGGCTAACTACAATTACCACAGAGACAGACTGAACCACAGGGGCTAACTACAACAACCACAGAGACAGACTGAACCACAGTCTCTATCTACAACTACCACAGAGACAGACTGAACCACAGGGGCTAACTACAACTACCACAGAGACAGACTGAACCACAGGGGCTAACTACAATTACCACAGAGACAGACTGAACCACAGGGGCTAACTACAACAACCACAGAGACAGACTGAACCACAGTCTCTATCTACAACTACCACAGAGACAGACTGAACCACAGGGGCTAACTACAACAACCACAGAGACAGACTGAACCACAGTCTCTAACTACAACAACCACAGAGACAGACTGAACCACAGAGGCTAACTACAAACCCCCAGAGACATACTGAACCACAGTCTCTATCTACAACTACCACAGAGACAGACTGAACCACAGTCTCTAACTACAACTACCACAGAGACAGACTGAACCACAGTCTCTATCTACAACTACCACAGGGACAGACTGAATCACAGTCTCTATCTACAACAACCACAGAGACAGACTGAACCACAGTCTCTATCTACAACTACCACAGGGACAGACTGAATCACAGTCTCTATCTACAACTACCACAGAGACAGACTGAACCACAGTCTCTATCTACAACTACCACAGAGACAGACTGAACCACAGTCTCTATCTACAACTACCACAGAGACAGACTGAACCACAGTCTCTATCTACAACTACCACAGAGACAGACTGAACTACAGTCTCTAACTACAACTACCACAGAGACAGAAATTACCACAGTCTCTATCTACAGCTACCACAGAGACAGACTGAACCACAGGGGCTAACTTCAACTACCACAGAGACAGACTGAACCACAGTCTCTATCTACAACTACCACAGAGACAGACTGAACCACAGGGGCTAACTACAACTACCACAGAGACAGAAATTACCACAGTCTCTATCTACAGCTACCACAGAGACAGACTGAACCACAGTCTCTATCTACAACTACCACAGAGACAGACTGAACCACAGGGGCTAACTACAACTACCACAGAGACAGACTGAACCACAGGGGCTAACTACAACTACCACAGAGACAGACTGAACCACAGGGGCTAACTACAACTACCACAGAGACAGACTGAACGACAGTCTCTAACTACAACAACCACAGAGACAGACTGAACGACAGTCTCTAACTACAACTACCACAGAGACAGACTGAACGACAGTCTCTAACTACAACTACCACAGAGACAGACTGAACGACAGTCTCTAACTACAACAACCACAGAGACAGACTGAACCACAGTCTCTATCTACAACTGTCTTGACTGGCTGACTCTCCAGGGGTCCTATCGTGACTCACTGACTCTCCAGGGGTCCTATCATGACTCACCGGCTGGTTGACCCTCCAGGGGTCCTGTCGTGACTCACTGACACTCCAGGGGTCCTGTCGTGACTCAATGACACTCCAGGGGCCCTGTTGTGACTCACTGACTGGCTGACACTCCAAGGGTCCTGTCGTGTCTCAATGACACTCTAGGGGTCCTGTCGTGACTCAATGACACTCCAGGGGCCCTGCCGTGACTCAATGACACTCCAGGGGCCCTGTCTTGACTCAATGACACTCCAGATGCCCTGTCGTGACTCAATGACACTCCAGGGGTCCTGTCGTGACTCAATGACACTCCAGGGGTCCTGTCGTGACTCAATGACACTCCAGGGGTCCTGTCGTGACTCAATGACACTCCAGGGGCCCTGTCGTGACTCAATGACACTCCAGGGGTCCTGTCGTGACTCAATGACACTCCAGGGGTCCTGTCGTGACTCAATGACACTCCAGGGGTCCTGTCTTGACTCACTGACTGGCCGACACTCCAGGGGTCCTGTCGTGACTCAATGACACTCCAGGGGTCCTGTCGTGTTGTACTGGGACTCTGTGGGAGCGGCAGGATGTGTGAACACAGAGTCTCACCCTGCTGACTACCTTGTATTCTCTCCATACATCAGTGTAGTGGTGGAGACTCTTTACAGCCAAGAGATACAACCAACCACTGGCCCGAGATACCATCAAAACTCACAGGACACTCCACCTACTGTAGAGGCTCCCAACATCTCCACTATCCAAACTATTTTATAGTGTCGAAAAGACCATATGGTATCTCTCTACATCTCCTCTAACCTCTATAGTGTCTACAGACTGTATGATATCTCTCAACATCTCCTCTAACCTCTATAGTGTCTACAGACTGTATGGTATCTCTCAACAACTCCTCTAACCTCTATAGTGTCTACAGACTGTATGGTATCGCTCAACATCTCCTCTAACCTCTATAGTGTCGACAGACCATATGGTATCTCCCAACATCTCCTCTAACCTCTATAGTGTCTACAGACTGTATGATGTCTCCCAACATCTCCTCTAACCTCTATAGTGTCTACAAGACCATATGGTATCTCCCAACATCTCCTCTAACCTCTATAGTGTCTACAGACTGTATGATATCTCCCAACATCTCCTCTAACCTCTATAGTGTCTACAGACTGTATGATATCTGCCAACATCTCCTCTAACCTCTATAGTGTCTACAGACCATATGGTATCTCCCAACATCTCCTCTAACCTCTATAGTGTCTACAGACTGTATGATATCTCCCAACATCTCCTCTAACCTCTATAGTGTCTACAAGACTGTATGGTATCTCTCAACATCTCCTCTAACCTCTATAGTGTCTACAGACTGTATGGTATCTCTCAACATCTCCTCTAACCTCTATAGTGTCTACAGACTTTATGGTATCTCTCAACATCTCCACTATCTAAACTATTAACTAACCTCTATAGTGTCTACAGACTGTATGGTATCTCTCTACATCTCCTCTAACCTCTATAGTGTCTACAAGACCATATGGTATCTCTCAACATCTCCTCTAACCTCTATAGTGTCTACAGACTGTATGGTACGTCTCTACATCTCCTCTAACCTCTATAGTGTCTACAAGACCATATGGTATCTCCCAACATCTCCTCTGACCTCTATAGTGTCTACAGACTGTATGATATCTCTCTACATCTCCACTATCCTCTATAGTGTCTACAAGACTGTATGATATCTCTCAACATCTCCACTATCTAAACTATTAACTAACCTCTATAGTGTCTACAGACTGTATGGTATCTCTCTACATCTCCTCTAACCTCTATAGTGTCTACAGACTGTATGGTACCTCTCTACATCTCCTCTAACCTCTATAGTGTCTACAGACTGTATGGTACCTCTCTACATCTCCTCTAACCTCTATAGTGTCTACAGACTGTATGGTACCTCTCTACATCTCCTCTAACCTCTATAGTGTCTACAAGACCATATGGTATCTCTCAACATCTCCTCTAACCTCTATAGTGTCTACAGACTTTATGGTATCTCTCAACATCTCCTCTAACCTCTATAGTGTCTACAGACTTTATGGTATCTCTCAACATCTCCTCTAACCTCTATAGTGTCTACAAGACCATATGGTATCTCTCAACATCTCCTCTAACCTCTATAGTGTCTACAGACTTTATGGTATCTCTCAACATCTCCTCTAACCTCTATAGTGTCTACAGACTTTATGGTATCTCTCAACATCTCCTCTAACCTCTATAGTGTCTACAAGACCATATGGTATCTCTCAACATCTCCTCTAACCTCTATAGTGTCTACAAGACTGTATGATATCTCTCAACATCTCCACTATCCTCTATAGTGTCTACAAGACTGTATGATATCTCTCAACATCTCCACTATCTAAACTATTAACTAACCTCTATAGTGTCTACAGACTGTATGGTACCTCTCTACATCTCCTCTAACCTCTATAGTGTCTACAGACTGTATGGTACCTCTCTACATCTCCTCTGACCTCTATAGTGTCTACAGACTGTATGGTACCTCTCAACATCTCCTCTAACCTCTATAGTGTCTACAGACTGTATGGTACCTCTCTACATCTCCTCTGACCTCTATAGTGTCTACAAGACCATATGGTATCTCTCAACATCTCCTCTAACCTCTATAGTGTCTACAGACTGTATGGTACCTCTCTACATCTCCTCTAACCTCTATAGTGTCTACAGACTGTATGGTATCTCTCAACATCTCCTCTAAACCTCTATAGTGTCTACAAGACCATATGGTATCTCTCAACATCTCCTCTAACCTCTATAGTGTCTACAAGACCATATGGTATCTCTCTACATCTCCTCTGACCTCTATAGTGTCTACAGACTGTATGATATCTCTCAACATCTCCTCTAACCTCTATAGTGTCTACAGACTGTATGTTACCTCTCTACATCTCCACAATCTAAGCTATTAACTAACCTCTATAGTGTCTACAAGACCATATGGTATCTCTCAACATCTCCTCTGACCTCTATAGTGTCTACAAGACCATATGGTATCTCCCAACATCTCCTCTGACCTCTATAGTGTCTACAGACTGTATGGTATCTCCCAACATCTCCTCTAACCTCTATAGTGTCTACAGACTGTATGGTACCTCTCTACATCTCCTCTAACCTCTATAGTGTCTACAAGACCATATGGTATCTCTCAACATCTCCTCTGACCTCTATAGTGTCTACAAGACCATATGGTATCTCCCAACATCTCCTCTGACCTCTATAGTGTCTACAGACTATATGATATCTCCCAACATCTCCTCTATCCTCTATAGTGTCTACAAGACCATATGGTATCTCTCTACATCTCCTCTGACCTCTATAGTGTCTACAAGACCATATGGTATCTCCCAACATCTCCTCTGACCTCTATAGTGTCTACAAGACTGTGTGATTCATCTCAACATCTCCACATGCTGTGTCCCCAGCCGACCCCCCCACCACCCTCTCCCCAACTCTCCCATGTGTCCCCAGCCGACCCCCCCACCACCCTCTCCCCAACTCTCCCATGTGTCCCCAGGCGACCCCCCCCACCACCCTCTCCCCAACTCTCCCATGTTGATTCATATGACAGTACTTGACCCCCTCGTCTCCCCAGACTCCTCCTGTCTCCCCCCACGTGGCTGGAACCCCCCCCAGATTACGCCCCCTGTATTCCCACTTGGCCCCTTGCCACAGCCCCAATTGACCCCAATGCTTCCCTGTTACTACACACACAGACACACACGCGCACACACGCTCACGCACACACACACACACACACACACACACACACACACACACACACACACACACACACACACACACACACAGAGAGCTTTGTTGATTAGGCCCAATGCTACTGCCCTAATAAATCCCCCCCCAAGACAACTCTCCTGGGGTAAACCACCCCCCCCAAGACACGCGAGCGCTATCATTCAGTGACAGTCCATCAATCAGTCCATCGATTAGTACAATCTGCCTCCTACCACAACCAACAGTTGGACCCTGCAAGGGGCGGTTAGGAAACCCTCTTCAGGGATTTAGAGACATCATGTTTAATAACCCGTGACACGAGAGAGAGAGAGAGAGAGAGAGAGAGAGAGAGAGAGAGAGAGACAGAGAGAGAGAGGCAGAGAGAGAGAGACAGAGAGAGAGGCAGAGAGAGAGAGAGAGAGAGAGAGAGAGAGAGAGAGAGAGAGATAACCCACTGCCAATGTTTGTTGTAAGAGGATCACATGGTGAAACAAAGGGATTTTCACGTTGCAAACAGAATGTGTGTAGTGATGACTGTTAACAGGACATAGAGGGGAGAGAGGTGAGGATGGATACAGAGTGTGTGTAGTGATGACATAGAGGGGAGAGAGGTGAGGATGGATACAGAGTGTGTGTAGTGATGACATAGAGGGGAGAGAGATGAGGATGGATACAGAGTGTGTGTAGTGATGACTGTTAACAGGACATAGAGGGGAGAGAGGTGAGGATGGATACAGAGTGTGTGTAGTGATGACATAGAGGGGAGAGAGGTGAGGATGGATACAGAGTGTGTGTAGTGATGACTGTTAACAGGACATAGAGGGGAGAGAGGGGAGGATGGATACAGAGTGTGTAGTGATGACAGTTAACAGGACATAGAGGGGAGAGAGGGGAGGATGGATACAGAGTGTGTGTAGTGATGACATAGAGGGGAGAGAGGTGAGGATGGATACAGAGTGTGTGTAGTGATGACTGTTAACAGGACATAGAGGGGAGAGAGGTGAGGATGGATACAGAGTGTGTGGAGTGATGACATAGAGGGGAGAGAGGTGAGGATGGATACAGAGTGTGTGTAGTGATGACTGTTAACAGGACATAGAGGGGAGAGAGGTGAGGATGGATACAGAGTGTGTGTAGTGATGACATAGAGGGGAGAGAGGTGAGGATGGATACAGAGTGTGTGGAGTGATGACATAGAGGGGAGAGAGGTGCGGATGGATACAGAGTGTGTGTAGTGATGACTGTTAACAGGACATAGAGGGGAGAGAGGTGAGGATGGATACAGAGTGTGTGGAGTGATGACATAGAGGGGAGAGAGGTGAGGATGGATACAGAGTGTGTGTAGTGATGACTGTTAACAGGACATAGAGGGGAGAGAGGTGAGGATGGATACAGAGTGTGTGGAGTGATGACATAGAGGGGAGAGAGGTGAGGATGGATACAGAGTGTGTGTAGTGATGAGTGTTAACAGGACATAGAGGGGAGAGAGGTGAGGATGGATACAGAGTGTGTGGAGTGATGACATAGAGGGGAGAGAGGTGAAGATGGATACAGAGTGTGTGTAGTGATGACATAGAGGGGAGAGAGGTGAAGATGGATACAGAGTGTGTGTAGTGATGACATAGAGGGGAGAGAGGTGAAGATGGATACAGAGTGTGTGTAGTGATGACATAGAGGGGAGAGAGGTGAGGATGGATACAGAGTGTGTGTAGTGATGACTGTTAACAGGACATAGAGGGGAGAGAGGTGAGGATGGATACAGAGTGTGTGTAGTGATGACATAGAGGGGAGAGAGGTGAGGATGGATACAGAGTGTGTGTAGTGATGACTGTTAACAGGACATAGAGGGGAGAGAGGTGAGGATGGATACAGAGTGTGTGTAGTGATGACATAGAGGGGAGAGAGGTGAGGATGGATACAGAGTGTGTGTAGTGATGACATAGAGGGGAGAGAGGTGAGGATGGATACAGAGTGTGTGTAGTGATGACTGTTAACAGGACATAGAGGGGAGAGAGGTGAGGATGGATACAGAGTGTGTGTAGTGATGACATAGAGGGGAGAGAGGTGAGGATGGATACAGAGTGTGTGGAGTGATGACATAGAGGGGAGAGAGGTGAGGATGGATACAGAGTGTGTGTAGTGATGACATAGAGGGGAGAGAGGTGAGGATGGATACAGAGTGTGTGTAGTGATGACTGTTAACAGGACATAGAGGGGAGAGAGGTGAGGATGGATACAGAGTGTGTGTAGTGATGACATAGAGGGGAGAGAGGTGAGGATGGATACAGAGTGTGTGTAGTGATGACATAGAGGGGAGAGAGGTGAGGATGGATACAGAGTGTGTGTAGTGATGACTGTTAACAGGACATAGAGGGGAGAGAGATGAGGATGGATACAGAGTGTGTGTAGTGATGACATAGAGGGGAGAGAGGTGAGGATGGATACAGAGTGTGTGTAGTGATGACACAGAGGGGAGAGAGGTGAGGATGGATACAGAGTGTGTGGAGTGATGACACAGAGGGGAGAGAGGTGAGGATGGATACAGAGTGTGTGTAGTGATGACTGTTAACAGGACATAGAGGGGAGAGAGGTGAGGATGGATACAGAGTGTGTGTAGTGATGACATAGAGGGGAGAGAGATGAGGATGGATACAGAGTGTGTGTAGTGATGACATAGAGGGGAGAGAGGTGCGGATGGATACAGAGTGTGTGTAGTGATGACATAGAGGGGAGAGAGATGAGGATGGATACAGAGTGTGTGGAGTGATGACATAGAGGGGAGAGAGATGAGGATGGATACAGAGTGTGTGGAGTGATGACATAGAGGGGAGAGAGATGAGGATGGATACAGAGTGTGTGTAGTGATGACTGTTAACAGGACATAGAGGGGAGAGAGGTGAGGATGGATGCAGAGTGTGTGTAGTGATGACATAGAGGGGAGAGAGGTGAGGATGGATACAGAGTGTGTGGAGTGATGACATAGAGGGGAGAGAGGTGCGGATGGATACAGAGTGTGTGTAGTGATGACTGTTAACAGGACATAGAGGGGAGAGAGGTGAGGATGGATACAGAGTGTGTGTAGTGATGACATAGAGGGGAGAGAGGTGAGGATGGATACAGAGTGTGTGGAGTGATGACATAGAGGGGAGAGAGGTGAGGATGGATACAGAGTGTGTGTAGTGATGACACAGAGGGGAGAGAGGTGAGGATGGATGCAGAGTGTGTGTAGTGATGACATAGAGGGGAGAGAGGTGAGGATGGATACAGAGTGTGTGTAGTGATGACACAGAGGGGAGAGAGGTGAGGATGGATGCAGAGTGTGTGTAGTGATGACATAGAGGGGAGAGAGGTGAGGATGGATACAGAGTGTGTGTAGTGATGACATAGAGGGGAGAGAGGTGAGGATGGATACAGAGTGTGTGTAGTGATGACACAGAGGGGAGAGAGGTGAGGATGGATACAGAGTGTGTGTAGTGATGACTGTTAACAGGACATAGAGGGGAGAGAGGTGAGGATGGATACAGAGTGTGTGTAGTGATGACTGTTAACAGGACATAGAGGGGAGAGAGGTGAGGATGGATACAGAGTGTGTGTAGTGATGACATAGAGGGGAGAGAGATGAGGATGGATACAGAGTGTGTGTAGTGATGACATAGAGGGGAGAGAGATGAGGATGGATACAGAGTGTGTGTAGTGATGACTGTTAACAGGACATAGAGGGGAGAGAGGTGAGGATGGATACAGAGTGTGTGTAGTGATGACATAGAGGGGAGAGAGATGAGGATGGATACAGAGTGTGTGTAGTGATGACATAGAGGGGAGAGAGGTGCGGATGGATACAGAGTGTGTGTAGTGATGACTGTTAACAGGACATAGAGAGGAGAGAGGTGAGGATGGATACAGAGTGTGTGTAGTGATGACATAGAGGGGAGAGAGGTGAGGATGGATACAGAGTGTGTGTAGTGATGACATAGAGGGGAGAGAGGTGAGGATGGATACAGAGTGTGTGTAGTGATGACTGTTAACAGGACATAGAGGGGAGAGAGGTGAGGATGGATACAGAGTGTGTGTAGTGATGACATAGAGGGGAGAGAGGTGAGGATGGATACAGAGTGTGTGTAGTGATGACATAGAGGGGAGAGAGGTGAGGATGGATACAGAGTGTGTGGAGTGATGACATAGAGAGGAGAGAGGTGAGGATGGATACAGAGTGTGTGTAGTGATGACATAGAGGGGAGAGAGGTGAAGATGGATACAGAGTGTGTGTAGTGATGACATAGAGGGGAGAGAGGTGAGGATGGATACAGAGTGTGTGTAGTGATGACTGTTAACAGGACATAGAGGGGAGAGAGG